>NC_048220.1:4799927-4848613 GCF_002007445.2 Ailuropoda melanoleuca
TTTAAAAAAAAAAAAAAAAAAAAGCTCAGGTAGTAACTTGGGCTCGCAGCTAGTGTCTGAAAGCAGATGAAGGGCCAGTCCTATAGGACTTGTGGAATCTGATCCTATCTCCAGGTAGATACGTGTCCAATGGAATTGTAGAGCAAGCAGGCAAACCGGTTATGAGAACCTCGTGGTAGCCTAAGGGAGAAATAAGGGTGAGGTAGACTAGATGATCGGCCATGGGGGACATTCAGCAGGTGTGCCAATGGCGCAGGTGGGGGACAAGAAAGGAAGAGGCTGCTCCTGGAGCCTCCCAGGGGGGAGAGCTGTGCCATTATGGACACTGGGAGAGACTGGGATTTAACATACGTGGCAGATTGAGTCCCAACAGTCTCTTGAAGGATGGGAGCACCCATTCTGACATCACTGTTCTGAATCCCCAAAAGAAGGAGGACCAAGGGTTTGTGCTATGAGGTCTGGTGTCCCTTTGATAGGTCAGCAGTTGTTTGTGGCCAGGAGCCAACATTTTGCGCAAAAGAGGCCTTCATCATCGGTTAGGTGGGGGGCTGGGGAGTGGTTTGAAGGGCCTTACGCTGGCTCTATTCATGGTTGCAGGGAGAGCTGGTCTTGGGCAAGGGTGCCCTGGAATGATGTCAGCTCAATGGGTCCAGCTTGGGCTGAGATATTACTGATTAGGAATTTGAAAACTGATTTAAAGGCATACTTTTCATCCATGTAGCAATCTAATTTCCAAATACATTGAAATTTGAGATAACCCAAAGGTCTCTCAATAGGAATCTGGTTGAATTAACTACGGTACATCTACAAAGGGCAATCCTATTCTATGCAGCTTTAAAAAGGAGTAAGAAAATCTCTATAAATTCCACAATTGAGTGTCAGATCTATAGAATATATTATTTTACTGGAAAAAAGGTGTAGAACACTGTGTATTGCGATTTCATCAGAAAAAGAAGATAAAATTATATATGATAATGTATATAAAATATATAACAATTAAACATGTATATATATATAATTTTGCATATTTCATTTAAAAAAAGAACCAACAAAAGGACAAAGCCCCAACAAAATAAAGTGGTTATCTGTAAGACAATGGAAGAAAAATGATGGAGGGGACAGGTATAGAATCTAAGTATCTTCTAAGGCACCTCGTTTTACAGTTTTGATGGTGGAATTACATAATTATAAAACTGGCAAGTAAAAATGAAAAAATCCCTAAAAACTGAGAGGACGATGACACAAGTGAACCTCCTTATATTTCCATGTAGTGGCCAGCTCCTCGTGCATGTTCCCAAGTACAGTAGTGAGAGTGAGTCTGGTAAACTGAGCGCTCTCAGTAAACAGACCAGGGTCTTTTCCTCCTTCTGTAGCCAAAGGAGAAAGCAGAAACTTGAGTTTTGGCACCACCTTCTGGAAAACACAAGAGAGGCAGCCAGGTGAGAACCAGAGAAGACCAAAGAGCTTAAGAATTAGGCCAAAAGAGGAAACAGGAAGTGTGGACCAGGTGTATCCAAGCAAGGTTGGAGAAAACCCTAGAAACAGCAGGATCACCAAATAGTATGGCCCCATATCAAAGTCACTAGTAGAGATTTGAGAAAGCATCTGCTACTTCAAATGTGAAAACAGCGATGCAAAACTACAAGGCCTATGAGGAATCAAGGACACCTGTCATCACCCGAAGATAATGGTAATCCTCCAATAACCAAGCTCAAAGTCACAGAATTTTGTGACCTGCCTTATAAGGAATTTGAAATAGCTGTTTTAAGAAAACCCAACAAGCTATGAGGAGACACAGAAAGACAATATTCTTGATGAATATAGATGCAAAAACTCTCAACAAAGTATTAGCAAATCAAATTCAACAACACGTAAAAGATTTATACACTTTTATAAATGTGGCTCAGTAGGTCAAGCATCTGCCTTCAGCTCAGGTCATGATCCCAGGGTCCTGGGATTGAGTCCCACATCGGGCTCCTTGCTTAGCTGGGAGCCCACTTCTCCCTCTCCCTCTGCTTCTCACCCTGCTTGTGCTCTCTCTCTCTCTGTCAAATAAGTAAATAAAATCTTTTTAAAAAATTGGTTTTCTTTCCTTCTAAAAAAAAAAAAAAGAAGATTTATATGCTTTGATCACATGGGATTTATCCCTGAGAAGCACGGGATGGTTCAACATATGCAAATCCATAAATGTGACACACCATATAAATAGAATGAAGATAAAAATCAAAGGATCATTTCAATAGATTCAGAAAGGCATTTGACAAAATGCAACATCCTTCCATGATAAAACCCTCAACAAACTGGGTGTAGAAGGAACATACCTGAACATAATAAAAAGTCATATGCAACAAACTCACAGGCAATGTCATACTCAACATTGAAAGAGTAAAAGCTTTCCTCTAAGATTAGGAACAAGACAAGGATGCCCACTCTTACCACTCCAATTCAGTATACTACTGGAAGTTCTAGCCACAGCAATTAGGCAAGAAAAGAAATAAAGGGCATCCAAATTAGAATGGAAGAAATAAGAGTCTCCCTTGTAGATAACATGATCTTATAGGTAGAAAATCCTAAAGACTCAACCCAGAAACTGCTGGAACTGATCAACAAGAATTAGTCAAGCTGCAGGATATAAAGTCAACATACAGACATAAGTTGTGTTTCTATACACTAACAATGAAACACCTAAAAAAGAAATAAAGGAAACTACAATGTTTACAATAGCATCCAAAAGAGTAAAATGCTTAGGAAGACATTTAACCAATGAAGTAAAAGATCTGTACAATGAAAAGTATAAGACATTGGTGAAAGAAATTGATGAAGACACAAACTAATGGAAAGATCTCCTGTGTTCAGGGATCAGAAGAATCGATATTGTTAAAATGTCCATATACCCAAAGACATCGATAGATTCAGTGCAATCCCTATCAAAATCCCAGTGGTAGTTTTCACAGAAATGGAAAAAAACAATTCTAAAATTTGTATGGCACCTGAAAAGACCCCAAATATCCAATGCAATCCTGAGAAAGAACAAAGCCAGCGATATCACATGTCCTGATTTCAAACTATCCTGCAAAGCTGTAGTAATTAAAACAGTATGGTACTGCATGAAAACAGACACAGAGCCTAATGAAGCAGACTAGGGAGCCCAGGAATGAACCCCTCATAGACAGTCTGCTAGGGAAGCAAGAAAAACTCGAAGGAGAAAGAATAGTCTCCTCAGCAAATGGTGTTGAGAGAACTGGATAGCCATGTGCAGAAAAATGTAATGCAGAAAATGCAGAAAATTAATCTTACCTCACAAATATTCACTCTAAGTGTATTAAAGACTCACAGGTAAGACCTGAGACCATGAAACTCCTAGAAGAAAACATAGGAAGAAGCTCCTTATCATTGGTTTGGGCAATGACTTTTTTGTATAGGCATACCTCATCTAATCCAGCTTCACCCATATTGCATTTTTTTTTAAACAAATTGAAAGTTTTGGCAACCGTGCACTGAGCAAGTCTATCAGCATCATCTTTCCAGCAGCATTTTGTCACTTCATGTCTGTGTGTCACATTTTGGTAATTCTTACCATATTGCAAACTTTTTCATTATTATATTCTTATGGGATTTGTGATCGTGATCTTCGATCTTATTATTGTCATTGTTTTGAGGCACCATGAACCCTACTCACATAAGATGGCAAACTTATTTGATAAATGTTATGTGTGTTCTGACTGCAGCAAGTTCTGACTCCAGGAGATCTAGCTAAGATCATTAATAAATGTGGCTGCACTCAACGACAGATTTTCAGTGTGGATGAAATTGCCTTCTACTGGAAGAAGACGCCACCTAGGATTTTCATAGCTAGAGAAGAGGAGTCAGTGCCCGGCTTCAAAGGATGGGCTGACTTTTGTTAGAGGCTAAGGCAGCAGGTGACTTTAAGTTGAAGTCAGTGCTCATTTGCCATTTCTGAAAATCCTAGGGCCCTGAAGAATTCTGCTAAATCTACTCTGCCCGTGCTCTATAAATGGAACAACAAAGCTTGCATTACAGCACATCTGCTTACAACATGGTTTACTGAATATGGTAAGCCCACTGTTGAGACCTACTACTCAGATAAAGATTCCTTTCAGGGGCGCCTGGGTGGCACAGTGGTTGAGCGTCTGCCTTCGGCTCAGGGCGTGATCCCGGCATTACGGGATTGAGCCCACATCAGGCTCCTCCGCTATGAGCCTGCTTCTTCCTCTCCCACTCCCCCTGCTTGTGTTCCCTCTCTCACTGGCTGTCTCTATCTCTGTCGAATAAATAAATTAAAAAAAAAGATTCCTTTCAAAATATGACTGCTCAGTGTTGATACTTCTGGTCACCCAAGAGCTCTGATGAAGATGTACAACGAGATGGATATTGTTTTCATGCCTGCTAACACAACGCCCATTCTGCAGCCCATGGATTAAGGAGTAATTTTGACTTTTAAGTCTTATTATTTAAGAAGTACGTTTCATGGGGCGCCTGGGTGGCTCAGTCATGAAGCATCTGCCTTTGGCTCAGGGCGTGATCCTGGCATTATGGGATCGAGCCCCACATCAGGCTTCTCCACTGGGAGCCTGCTTCTTCCTCTCCCACTCCCCCTGCTGTGTTCCCTCTCTCTCTGGCTGTCTCTCTGTCAAATTAATAAATAAAATCTTAAAAAAGAAAAAAAAAGAAGTACTTTTCATGAGGCTACTGCTGCCATCGGTAGTGATTCCTCTGGTGGATCTGGGCCAAGGAAAATGAAAACCTTCTGGAAAGGATTCACCAGCTAGATGCCATTGAGGACATATGTGATTCATAAGAAGAGGTCAAAATATCTGCATTTATAGGAATTTGGAAGAAGTTGATTCCAACCCACATGGATGTCTTTGAGGGGTTCTAGACTTTAGTGGAGGAATTTCCACTGCAAATGTGGTGGAAATAGCAGAACCAGAATGAGAAGTGGAGCCCAAAGATATGACTGAATTTCTACAAGCTCATGGTAAAACTTTAACGGATGAGAAGTTGCTTCTTATGGATGAGCAAAGTGGTTTCTTGAGATGGAATCTATTCCTGGTGAAGATTGTTGAAATGACAACAAAGGATTTATTTAATATCATCACATAAACTTAGTTGCTAAAGCAGGAGAAGGGTTTAAGAGGATTGACTCCAATTTTGAAAGAAGTTCTACTGTGGATAAAATGCTATCAAACAGTATCTCATGCTAAAGAGACATCATTCATGTAAGGAAGAGTCAATCAATGCAGCAGACTTCATTGTTGTCTTATTTTGAAAAATTGCCACAGCCATCCCAACCTTCAGCAACCACCACCCTGATCAGTCAATAACCACCGACGCTGAGGAAAGACCCTCCACCAGCAAAAAGATGATTACTCAGTGAAAGCTCAGACAATGGTTAGCAATCTTTAACACTAAAGTTTTTTTAAATTAAGGCATATACAGTGTTTTTTGGGACATCACACTATTGAATCTTAATAGATTACAGTATAGTGTAAATATGACTTTTGTATGCGCTGGGAAACAAAAAAAAAATCATTCGACTCATTTGATTGCAGTGGTCTGGAACAGAGCTGACAACATCTCCAAGGTATGCCTCTTATATCCTACAACCTTGCTGAATTCATTTATCAGTTTTAACAATGTTTTAATGGATTCCTCAGGATTTTCTGGATATAATTTCACGCCATCTGTGAATATAGTCGTGCTGCTTCCTTTTCAATATGGTTACCTTTTATATCTTTTTCTTGCCTAAATCGCTCTGGCTAGAACATTTAGTACAGTGTTGAGTAGCAATGATGAGAGCAGGCATCCTTGTCTTGTTCTGATCTTAGGGGGAAAGCATCCAATCACTCTCTGTTAAGTATGATATTAACTATGGGTTTTCATGGACGATCTTTATCAGGTTGAGGATGTTTCCTTTTATTCATAGTTTGTTTTTATCCTGTTGGATTTTGTCAAATGCTTGTGTCCTCTGAAATGGTCATGAGTGTTTTGTCCTTTACTTTGTTCTATATTTTATTGATACGATGTATACTCTTTTCACCTCAAATAATTTAAAAGACAAGTGCATAAAGCCATAATTACAAAACTACCATTAGGCTCATAACGTATAAGGATGGAATTTGCACGACAATACTACAGAGGAGGTAAGAAGAGAACTACATTTGAGTAGTTTCTGTATACTATTGGAGTTAATATTCATCTGAAATTGTTCAAGTTAAAATGCATATTGTTTTCTCCAGAGCAGCCAATAAAAGGAACTCCAAATATATAGGGTTTTTTAATTATAGAAATCATTTATTTGGTATAGTACTATATAATAACTCCTTTTTACTTGAGTTCCTTTAACATCTATTTCTTTACACTGGAACAAAATAACATTTTTTATAAAGTCTAAAAGTTAATTATTAAATGCTTGTGAATTGCTTAACTACATTTAACTAGCATTTTTTTCTTTTTTTCTTTTTTCCTTTTTTTAGTTTTATTTAAATTCAATTAATTAACATATAGTGTACCGTTAGTTTCAGAGGTAGAGTTCAGTTATTCATCAGCTGCAAACAACACCTAGTGCTCATTACATCACGTGCCCTCCTTAATGCCCATCACCCAGTTTCCCCACCCCCTCCACCTACCTCCCCTCCAACGACCCTCAGTTTGTTTCCTATAGTTAAGTCTGTTATGGTTTGTCTTTCTCTCTGATTTCATCTTATTTTATTTTTCTCTCCCTTCCTCTATGATCCTCTGCTTTGTTTCTTAAATTCCACATAGGAGTGAAATCTTACATTAATTGCCTTTCTCTGATTGACTTATTTCACTTAGCATAATACCTTCCAGTTCCCAAATACATAGATTTTTTTTAACAAAAAAGGAAAATGGTACACCTGAAAACATCTATTTAACACAAAAGAAGGCAATAAGAGGACAGAGGCACAAAAAAGCTATGTAGAGCAAACAAATGACAAAATGGCAGATGTAAAGCCAATGGATTAAACACTCCAATAGAAAGGCAGAAATTGCCAGACTGGATTTCAAAAAAGCAGAATCTAACCGTGTGCTGTCTACAGGAGACACACTAAACTCAAATATACAGATAGGTCGAAACTAAAAGGATGGAAAAAGATAGACAACATAAATAGATACCAAAAGAGAGCCACGGTGCTATACTAATGCCAGAAAAAATTAAGGGGGAAAAGGTTACTAGGGACTAAAAGAAACATTTTATAATATTAAAAGCAATCATTCATCAGGAAGGTAAGACGATCATAAACATAGATGCATCTAGCAACAGAGCCTAAAATATGTGATACAAAAAGTGAGTGAGTTGAAAGGGAGACTTCAATACTTTTAATTTGCTTGACTTAATTGGCACTTATAGAAAATTCCAGCCAACAGCAAGGGAATATGCTTTTTTTTTTCCTGGGACCATGACCCAAGCCAAAGGCAGACACTTAACTGACTGAGCCACCCAGGCATCCTGAATATACATTTTTCAATTGCACGGGAAACATTCTCTATGATAGACCATGATCTATCTATTATGTATCTAATTTATGCTTGGCCATAAAACTAGTCTCAATACATGTAAGAGAATTGAAATCATATAAAGTATATTCTCTGACTATAAGGGAATGAAATTAGAAATCAACAATTTTCAAAAAATGGAAAATCCATAAGCACTTGTAAATTAAACAACACGTCTCTAAATAACCCATGAGTCAAAGAGGAAATCACAAGTTAAATTAGAAAGTCTTTAGGAACTGAATGAGAAGGATATCACAATAAATCAAACTTTACAGGACATAGCTAAAGCAGTACTGCTTAGAGGCAAATTTATAGCTTTAAGCACATCTATTAGCAGAGAAGAAAGATCACAAATCAACAATCTAAGCTTTTGTCTTCAGAAACTAGATACAGAAGAGAAACCTGAGCATGAAATAAGTGGAAAATAGGAAGATCATATACTGGAGTGGGAACCAGCTAGAGCTGGTTCTCTGAAAGGAGCAACAAAATTGTCAAACGTTAACTAGACCAACAGAAAGAGAGAAAGAGAGAGAGAAAACAGATCACCAAAATCAGGAATGAAGGGACAACACCATTAGCCCCAGAAAAATTAAAAGAATTATATAAAGAAATACAGTGAACAATTTTATGCCAACAAATTAAACAACTAAGATGAAACGGGAAAATTCCTAGAAAGACAGAAAGTGCTGAAACTGACTCAGGAAGAATAGGATAATCAAAATAGACCTACAACAAGTAAGGAGATGAAATTGATAATTAAAAAATCTTTCTAAAGGGGCACCTGGGTGGCACAGCGGTTAAGCGTCTGCCTTCGGCTCAGGGCGTGATCCCGGAGTTGCGGGATCGAGCCCCACGTCAGGCTCTTCCACTATGAGCCTGCTTCTTCCTCTCCCTCTCCCCCTGCTTGTGTTCCCTCTCTCGCTGGCTGTCTCTATCTCTGTCGAATAAATAAATAAAATCTTTAAAACAAAAAAAATCTTTCTATGAAGAAAAGCCAAGGCCCAGGTGGCTTATCTGGTACATTTTATCAAACATTTGAAGAAATAATTCCAATACGTCACAAACTTTTCCAGGAAATAGAGGAGGAGGGAATGCTTCCTGACTATTAGGCTGGAATTACCCTAATAGCAAAGCCAGACAAAAACATTACAAGAAAAAACAACCATTGCAGCCTTACTCCAATAACCGCACAAGCCCCTTTGAAAGTCCCTCAGTTCCTAAACACCTCTGCTTCTGAAACCTACCAATGCCTACATGAGAGGCTCCAAAAACTTACGTAAGACCGGCACTGGCTGCGTTTCGGGAGACTGTCCCTTGCGAGTACTGCTCTCCCTTGCAAGCAAACAGGAAGTTCACCTTGCTTGCTTCAGATAACAAATTCAACTTACGGTGAATTCACAATCTTTTTGCTGGATCAACTCCAATTTACAATTTGTTAGTAATTCAGACTTGTGGATGGCAGATACACTAATGTAGCTTTGAGATGACCAAACTCAATTTTTCTAATTTTTGTGGGGATCGCTACCATCCCCTTTTTTGTATGTATATATGTGAACTCCAAAATGCCAAAATGTTAGTGTAAATTTTGTGATGAATTTTCTGAACAACTGACATTTATTAAAGAAAAATTCTTCATAGCTCTTTGTAATACATGCAATTATTCATTTAATATAAAAAATGATGGAAACTCAGATATAAACCAGCATATTCTAAGCACTGAGCATAAGAGATCCATGATTTCTTCAACTAACATCAAAGAAAGTGGTAACACATTTTTTGATTAATGAAGATAAAATAATCACAGGAAAAGTTGTAATGGATGGCTTTGTACACTGTATATCATCAGACTTCCAGATCAAATGACTGGCCATACTACTTCTAGAATATTTGCTGTTTTTAAGGTTGTGAAGAAGGGGAGCACCTGGGTGGCTCAGTCAGTTAAGTGTCTGACTCTTGATTTCAGCTCAGGTCATGATCTCAGGGTCCTGGGATCAAGCCCTGAGGCGGACTCCAACGCTCCAAGGGGAATCTGCTTGGGATTCTGTCTCCCTCTTCTTCTGCCCCTCCCCCGCTTGTGCTCTCTATCGCTCTCTAAAATAAATAAATAAATAAATAAATAAATAAATAAATAAATAAATAAATCTAAAAAAAAAAGCCTTGAAGAGGGAACTCGGCAAGTTCAGGTCAGCCAACTGCAGAGTCAGAGACCTCCTGTAGCCACAGGGAAGATTGTGTTGAAAATAAGACTCAGGATCTTTAGGGGGAACAAATTTGCAAAGGAAACTGAATGCATAGCTTCAACGCTCCCCAGTGCTAAAGTTCAGAACTCTGAGAAGCAACTTCTCTAGTGCATTTAATATGTTGTCCTTTCAACCTACCCCAAAGTGACAAAATAAGTCACCTATTTATTTATTTATTTATTTAGAGAGCACAAGCAGGGGGGAGGGGCAGAGGGAGAGGAAGAAGCAGACTCCCTGCTGAGCAGGAAGCCCAACGCCGGGCTTGATCCCAGGACCCCGAGATCATGACCTGAGCTGAAGGCAGATGCTTAACCAACTAAGCCACCCATGTGCCCCAAGTCAATTTTTAAAATATATATGTATCCTTGAAAACATGTAGCATAGTTGTAGTTTTTAAAAACGGCAAAAATGACATCGTATTATAAATCGCGTTTTCTTTTTCACTCAGCGTTAAGTTCTCAGGTCTTAATTGCTATACATAAATTTAGTTCATTGCTTTTATCTGATGTGTAGTATACAGTTGACCGTTGAACAACACAGGTTTGTAGATCCATCTATACGTGGGTTTTTTCAATAAATACAGTACAGTACCGTGAATGTATTTTCCTTATGATTTCCTTAGCATTTTTTCCTCTAGCTTAGTTTACTCTAAGAATACAGCATATAGGGGCGCCTGGGTGGCACAGCGGTTTAAGCGTCTGCCTTCGGCTCAGGGCGTGGTCCCGGCGTTATGGGATCGAGCCCCACATCAGGCTCTTCCTCTATGAGCCTGCTTCTTCCTCTCCCACTCCCCCTGCTTGTGTTCCCTCTCTCGCTGGCTGTCTCTCTCTCTGTCAAATAAATAAATAAAATCTTAAAAAAAAAAAAAAAAAGAATACAGCATATAATACATGTAACATTCAAAATGAGTTAATGGATTGTTGATGTTATCCGTAAGGCTTCCCATCAACAGTAGGCTTGGAGTAGTTAAGTTTTGGGCGTGTCAAAAGTTACACACAGATTTTCAAATGTGCAGTGGGGGTCGGCGCCCTAACCCCTGCTCCATTCAAGGATCAACTGTTCATCCATTTTATTTACCCATTGCCCTAGTAATGAATATCTGCATTGTAATCTTTTCTTCCTATCACAAAATGTCAAAGAGTATCTTCACAGATGTTGCCTTATGGGGTTAAATGAGACTTCCAGTGGGCTTCTGTTCCCCTTGTCCATGACCATCTTCTTCTTTCCCTTTAGACCCACTTGTCCTATCTTCCAAGAGTCCTTCTCTTATCTTCCTACCTAAAGAAGACCCTCCTCAGTTATTCTTTCAATCCCCAGTTTGCTTCCTTCACAGCATATATAAGAAGTTTGAAGTATTTTTGGGGTGCCGGGTGACTCAGTTGGTTAAAGGTCCAACTCTTGGATTCGGCTTAGCTCATGATCTCAGGGTCGTGAGATCAAGCCCTACATCAGGCTCCACACTCAGCAGGGATTCTGCTTGAAGTTCTCTCTCCCTCTCTCTCTGCCCCTCCTTCTGCTCTCTCTAAAATAAATAAATCTTTTTTTTTTAAGATTTTATTTATTTATGTGACAGAGATAGAGACAGCCAGCGAGAGAGGGAGCACATCAGGGAAGTGAGAGAGGAAGAAGCAGGCTCCCAGCGGAGGAGCCCGATGTGGGACTCGATTCCGGAACGCCAGGATCACCCCGTGAGCCGAAGGCAGACGCTTAACGACTGCGCTACCCAGGCACCCCAATAAATAAATCTTTTAAAAAATTGAAATATTTTATTCTATTTTCTTTCTCTCTCCCCCACTGGAATCTAAGGTCTATGAGGGCAGGTATGTTGTCTTGTACACTTTTGTATCCCCAGCACCTAGATCACTGTGTGGCATTAAGTACATGACGTCAGAACTTGACAATTATACAGTATAAGAAAGGGTTAACCCCACTGGATTCAAAGACAAACATATACGACATATTTTCATACTTTTATGTGGGCTTCTACAAGGTCACAAGAGATTTAGGATTTAGGTAAATATATTTTCCCTGCAATGTTTTCACTGGATGGTCGACAGTTGAGACTATGGGTAGGTCGGGGTTGAGAAAGTAATTTATTTTTTATTTTTTTTAATTTTTTTTATTATATTCTGTTACTCACCATACAGTACATCCCTGGTTTCTGACGTAAAGTTCGATGATTCATTAGTTGCGTATAACACCCAGTGCACCATGCAATATGTGCCCTCCTTACTACCCATCACCGGTCTATCCCATTCCCCCACCCCCTCCCCTCTGAGGCCCTCAGTTTGTTTCTCATAGTCTGTAGTCTCTCGTTTCATTCCCCCTTCTGATTACCCCCCCTTTCTTTATCCCTTTCTTCCGCTACCGATCTTCCTAGTTCTTATGTTCCATAGATGAGAGAAATCATATGATAATTGTCTTTCTCTGCTTGACTTATTTCACTTAGCATTATCTCCTCCAGTGCCGTCCATGTTGCAGCAAATGTTGAGAACTCGTTCTTTCTGATAGCTGAGTAATATTCCGTTGTATATACGGACCACATCTTCTTAATCCAGTCATCTGTTGAAGGGCATCTCGGTTCCTTCCATGATTTAGCTATTGTGAACAATGCTGCTATGAACATTGGGGTGCATATGGCCCTTCTCTTCGCTACGTCTGTATCTTTGGGGTAAATACCCAGTATTGCAATGGCTGGGTCATAGGGTAGCTCTATTTTTAACTTTTTAAGGGACCTCCACACTGTTTTCCAGAGTGGCTGTACCAACTTGCATTCCCACCAACAATGTAGGACATTTTTCAAAGAATTGGAACAAATAGTCCTTAAATTTGTATGGAACCAGAGAAAGTAATTTATTAACCTGGCTCCAAAGCCCTTTCACTGGAGGCAGTGGAAATTCACAAGGAGTTTGCAGCCTGTCCTATTCCCTCCAGAACCTCTGAATTAAATCCCTCAGCACCCCTTTACTCCCCTCCTCACATACACATGGCAAAGTGCTTTGTGTATCAGGGAACTCTTCTAGCACCGTCTGGAGGCACTGAGTCCTGCTTAAAAATCCCGTGCTGTATGAATCCCCTCACAACCAGTGTCAGGAAACACGGGAGGGATGGGGGACATTATCCATCTTGGGTGGTGTGGGATGCAGGGGGGTCCTATGTGACTTGCTGTCGAACAGGGAATGAGGCATGCTGAGGCCTTTGATGACCTGGATGTGATGGAGATAATCTGACCCATTGTTTCATCACGAGCAGCCCTTGATGATATAGCACGGGGAGAGTGGTTGGTTGCTTTTTTTTTTTTTTTTTTTAAGACAAACTCCTTTGGTGTTGCTGAAAGATGGACTCGGCCTATTTTCCATAATGACCAAGGAGAGTAAGTTGCTAGGTACTTTGTGCTAGGAGTTGAAGCAGTTCAGCAGAATAGTTAAACGCATGTATTTTTTTTTTAAGATTTTATTTATTTATTCGACAGAGAGACAGCCAGCGAGAGAGGGAACACAAGCAGGGGAGTGGGAGAGGAAGAAGCAGGCTCATAGCAGAGGAGCCTGATGTGGGGCTCAATCCCATAACGCTGGGATCACGCCCTGAGCCGAAGGCAGACGCTCAACTGCTGTGCCACCCAGGCGCCCCAAACGCACGTGCTTTGAAACAAGCAAGGCCTAGGCTGAATCTTGGTTTTGATATTTGTTAACTGTGACCTAGAGCAAGTAACCAAAGATTGATCACTCTACAGAGTTGTTTAGATTATCAAATGAGGAGACCACGGGTATACAGGACTTGGCACATCATGAATATTTGATTGATGGCTAAACACAAATGAAAAATCTAATTGAATACAGATTGGTAATTATCAGTAGTAGGCAACTTAAAACAGTTTCTAACTCTGCAAAGGAGTGTTTATACCTTTGTAAAGGTTTCTCTATAGAGATGATAGCTTTTGTTAAAATTAATTTATTTGACAATTTAGATTTTTGTTCTCTGGAACTCTGCTCCCATAGATGACTGTTTTCTGTATCTGAAGTTAAGTGAGTAGAATATCTGTGCTGGACTATACAAGAATATTCTTTTGCTTGCTCTTCAAAATTAAGATTTTCTTTTTTTAAAAGATTTTATTTATTTATTTATTTATTTATTTATTTATTTATTTATGCAAGAGAAAGAGAGGGAGAGAGAGCACAAGCTGGGGCAGGCAGAAAGGGCAGAGGGAGAAGCAGACTCCCCTCCAAGTAGGGAGTCCATCTCGGGGCTCAATCTCAGGACCCTGGGATCGTGACCTGAGCCGAAGGCAGACGCTTAACCATCTGAGCCACTCAGGCGCCCCACACTTAAGATTAAATGCTCACAATGACATTAAAACAAGATGGCAGCAACTACAAAGCTGACTCTACTATTGGGTAACACTTTTCTGTAATGCCTATAAATGCCTCTGTAGGCACCTTTCCATTTGGCTGCCTTTTTTTTTTTTTTAAGATTTTATTTGAGAGAGAGAGAGCCCACAATCGGGGGAGCATGGAGCCCTATGTGGGGCTGGATCCCACCACCCTGAGATCATGATCTGAGTCGAAATCGAGAGTTGGACTGAACAAGCCACCCAGGTACCCCTTCATTGGGCTGCCTTGTAACACTGTGTCCCTGTTTAAGCAGCAATGTGCACTGTCTTGACCACATTCTCTTACATCTTCTTGAGACAAAAATTTCTCAGCAAAAAAGAAAAAAAAAGCAAGTTTTCTTTGGTGTCAGCTTCGATTTATGCCTCTATACAGGCAGCAAGGTGAGCCCCACTTTACCTTGTAGGATGGCCCAGTATGGGCAATCATTTGTAGAACCAGGAGATATCACGTTTTGGGCAAAATTGGTTGGCATACCTTGGTGGCTCCAGGCACAACAGTATGCCGTGGCTACCTGTTTCAGGACCTCATCTCTAACTGGTGCGTAGTCAAGAGCAGGGTAATGGCTGGGAACGGATCTAGTCCGGGACAGCATCTTAGAGATGGACCTGGAAGGATGGGTCAGCAAGATTTAAAGTTGTAGGTACAGAAATGTTGGCTATTCCAGACGAGAATAATATTGTCCGTTTCATTCTATAGCATAAAGAATTTTCACTTCCAATTTTCCAGTTATCTTTTCAACTCCACTTCTTCACTTCTTGAAGTGTGGCATGATCTCCGTGAGGATTTATGTTATTTTCAACTTCACTTTGTGAAGGCCTGTGGTACAATCTCTGTGACGATTCAATTTGTCCTAAGAAGGTGGTCCAAGCTTCTAAGGATATCACATTACTAAATTACAGGGACTTTCTTTCACCTAACAATATACGAGAGTTCAGATCTTCAACATGCTATTGAGTCTATGCCCGAAACCGTCCAACCCTGCTCTCCCAAATTTGATTTCTGGCTTTCCCTTTTATTCAGTGAATCCTTGTCAGAATACAGAATCCCCTTGACACTTTTCAGTACTAAGGATACCTGACCCCTTCCCTGTGTTTGGCACTGCCTTTTTTTTTCCTTCATGTAAGCCTTTCTCCCACCAGCTTTCTCTGACACCATACTCTAGGCTCTCCTCTCCTTCTGATCATTCCTTCTCAGGTGCTTTTCCTCCGTCCCTTAAAAGCATTTCCTAGGGCTCAGACTGGTTCTCTTTTCTTTACACACTCACAATGGAGAACTGTCTAGGGATTCTTAGAATTGCAAAATACTTTAGTTGAGATCAGCAAGCCCCGTTAATTGATGCTCACTAGCTCTCAGACGTGTCTCTCTGCCTCGGTTAAATGAAACCCACCCAGCAGGGACACAAAAATGGGACCTTATTGGGGAAATTGTCCAGCTACCATCTGCCCAGGAAGCAGGGACCCAAACAGGAAGAACCCTGTAAGGAGTCTCAGCTAAAACTTCCTCATTTTTTTGTTGCGTTCTTTTGATGAGGTGCACAGGGCTCAAAAAGAGAAGCACCCCTGAGTTTGTTTTCTGAGACATCCTCTTTATTAATCTCCCTCCATTTTAGATTGGAAGCTCCCAGGCGGGCTGGACTACTCGTATCCTGTTCACTGAACTGCCCTCCGCACCAGCCCCGGGCCTGGCACAGGGCAGGTTTGGGGGCTTAACTGTGGCTTGTTGGCACTCTCTAGAGTTGACGTCCCGGAGGGGAGCGAGGGACGGCAGCCCAAGGGCCATAGTGCGGTCCACTTGAGCCGAAGAGCAGGAAACAGGGCTACTCAGCTCCACCAGAAGGAGCAGACACATGCCACTACGTTAAGACGGAGCACAGGCACTTCCTCCAGACTTCATCCAGACTCCGCTCCTGCGAAAACAAGTTCAAGAGTCCCCTCCACCACCCCCGCGCCAGGCCTCCGGGCGGGACCTGCCGGGGCGCGCAGCCGCAGCGTGGAGGGCGGGGCCCGGCCCGGGCCGTCATAGAAGCCCCGCCCCTTACGCGGAGCGGCGGGAGCGCGCGAGCCTCTGTCACGCAGGCGCGTTCGCGCGGCGTAGGTGGCGCTAGAGGCCTCCTTGGGGGTTGTAAGGAGACGGCGCTGTCGCCATTTTGTAGGGTGTTTGTCGCAGCGGCTGGAGAGAGAAGACGGCGGTTTGGCGACGTTTCTCGGCCAGAGGGCCTTTTGCTTTTGCGGAGGTGAGGTTTTGGGTGGATTGGACTGGGCCGTTTCCAGTCTTGTAAGTCTCGAAGCCAGATGTGGGAGAAACGGGGCCTTGGCGATCGGGGTTTCTTCGGAGCACAGCCCCGCTGGTGGCCTTTGAAACCTAGAGTTGCTCAGGTGCCATGGTAGATTTAAATTCCTGGGGCTGCGAGGCCGCCGCTGACTCGTCTCTGATGGCCCTGGCCGCTCGCATCGCGGCTCCGGGAGCCCCGGCTCTTGCCGCAGGCGAGAGCGAGGACCTGTCGGGAAGACCCTTTGAGAGCCGCCCTTGGGGGCTTGTGTAGTCGGAGATAAGGTTCTCCTCTGAGTGCCTGGTGTCTGCAGTTGGTAGCGTTGTGGTGGTTTTCCAGAGTCAAAACCTTTGGCCCTAGCTGCGAGTGCGCCAAAGGCCCTGGCCAGGTGCCTGGGGCGGGGTGGAGGGGGTGGGGACTGCCTGGGCGTCCGAGGAACCGCAAGTCTGCGAGTCCAGGTGGTGGAACTGAGCTCGTGAGACGTGGAACTGTGGAGGGGTTCGTGCCCTGTGCAGCACTGTTTTCGCCCCCCTAAAGTGGAGCATACCATTGCTGCATCGATCTGCATTTCCTATGCTTCGGCATCAGGTTATCCTAGGTTACTTAAGTAGCCTTCCATGCTGACCCGGCCCCACACCTGGTCTTGCTTTATAGCTGCCCCGGTTTGATTGTGCTCCGTACACACACTCGTCCAGGCGCCTCGTTACCCATTAAGTGCAGTCGTTCTGGAGCCATCTGATCATAACTTTACGCTCTTTTCCATTTTTTGAAGCCATGTACACAGCATGAAATTGTGGGGTATGAAAGGGCAGTAAGAATCAGATTTCTAAGGTGGATCCATTGTGTCCGATGTTTTCAGTGAAAGATACGTACGTGGTGATTCTCACATGTAATATTCTTTATTAATTGAAGGTAGTGTAATAATACGAATTGGTTTTTTGTGTGGATGTGAAGGAACTTTGTAACATGTAGGTCTGGGATTCTTCTCTTTGCCTTCTCAGACAGTATTTCTGAACATTAGTAAGGGGGAAACTTCCCAGCAGCTGAATTAAATTTAAAGTAGTGAACTTCACTGGAGAAATGGGGAAAAAAAAAAAAAACTTAGGCCCTCTGGGTGTGCTCATTCTTATTTTTAATGTTTGAGTATTGATAATTTTGGTGATTTGAGAATCCTTCCTTGTTAGAGGTGAGCTGGTTTTGGCAGACTGACAGAAGGGGGAAAAAAAACACCCCGCAAAGCGAAAGCAGATATGTTTTGCAAAAGCTGCATTAATAATCCTCAGTCATCCTATGTTGTAATTTTGCCGGCTGTGATTTAAGACTGCTTAACCGAGCCATTTTAAAGAATTACTGATGTGGTTGGGGTGATTAAAGGAAGGTTTGGAAGAATTCCATTAGAAATACAAAATTTTTTAGATGGTTTTTCTGTTGGCCTTTGCCTCAGAGTAGTTTGTAGTATTCATTTTAGGTTCTATTTTGAGGTGACTCTATATCAACTGGAATGCTCATTTAACCATTTCCGATGAGAATCCTAACACGTTTTAGAATTTTTGATTTACCTGACCAATGCCTTCCCTTCTCTTTTTTTTTTTTTAAGCAAAAGGCATGATACAAATATTTTCTTAGGGAATACCTCCCAGGAGAATTCCAGCTGACTCATTTCAAGTCTTTTTTTTTAATGCATCTGAAATCATTTAAATTTTTACTTGAATTTGTTTGCTTGTTACCAAGTCATTGGGCAAGCTGAAGGCAGTAAACTAAGCTGGATTTGCTCCATTTTACCTTTTTTTCCCAGCTCTTGAGTTGTGAAATTCACCCTTCAGCAGTTTGGATATCACTGTTAAAAACTTAACTGCTTTGTAAAAGAATTAATATGGGAAGCAGCAGATAGTGATTACATTGTTAGAACACGGAACCTGAGCCTGGAAGGAACCCATCTATGCATTAGAGGTTATAGATGGAGGCAGCAAATCAGAGAATGGTCGCTGTCCTCATCTGCTTTCACTGACCATGTGCATCCTTGTGGGTTGGTTTCTTCAGTCACCCCAGAGCTACAACAATTATGTTTTCATTTTAAGACTAATTGCAAGACGATATGAAAATAAACTTGTTGGGTAGAGACAATGGGTTTAATAAAATCTTTGTTTCGCTTTTCAGTTTCTCTGTTTGAATACTGTGTTCTACTGATGTCCTACTTTTTCCCCCAAAGCTTGGAGTCATTCTGAGATTAGAAAAAGGAACTCTCTTTAGTGTTGTTGTTGTTGTTGTTGTTGTTGTTGTTGTTTTAGAAGCTTCTTTACCTTTAAAGCAACATCATCCCCTATATTTAGAATCCCTAGGTGTTTCTCTGACTTCATTTGCTTGTATTACAGAATTTTGCCAAAGCTGTATGACACTACGATATATTTCGTTTTAAAATAGTTCATAAAAGTTAACATTTTTTAACAAGAAATTATATTAATAATTAGGAGATCATTTACTACAAAAAGAAGGTAAGGGGTGCCCGGCTGGCTCAGTCGGTGGAGCACGTGACTCCTGATCTCGGGGTTGTGAGTTCAAGCGCCACATTGGGTATGGAGATTACTTAAAATAAAATCTTAAAAAAAAAAAAAAGTAATAAAAATGAATTAGAACCCTACAAATTATTAATTTCTAGCTAGATACTGTCTACTGGAAGTTCTAAGTCTGAATCCTGGCTCTTTCACTTTGTTTACAATGGCAGTTAGCAAGGGTTAGTTGAAGATAAACACCAAACTGAGCATTTATTTAGAAGAATTGAAAGAAAATGTATTATTAGGTCTCAGAGTGTCATGCATCATTTGGTACTAGATCTGTATGCCATTTACAGTCATCTGACATACCATGGAATGGTGCCCCATGCCTTGGCAAACATCACCTACAAAGATTTTAGAACCTGTATGAGCCTGTGTGCTGAGTGTTTATATTTAAATACTGTGTAATATTTTATTTACTAACCATAGCCATCTATAGCCTCCACAGCTCACTTTCCCTTTCCATTAACAGATGCGGCATTCCAAAAGAACTCACTGTCCTGATTGGGATAGCAGAGAAAGCTGGGGACATGAAAGCTACAGTGGAAGTCACAAACGGAAGAGGAGGTCCCACAGTAGTACCCAAGAGAACAGACATTGTAAACCACATCACCAGTTTAAAGAATCTGATTGGTAAATTCCTTTTGAATTAGTAACATTTTAACACTAGTAGTTTGAATGATTTCTCATTAGCTTATGTAGCTTTATTCTGTCAGATTGTTTTATAATTCACTCAACAAATATTCAGAAAATGTTTATTGAGTTCCTGTTATAGGCTAGACACTGTACAGGTGCTGAGGCTACAGCTGTGAATAAAATAGTTCTTACTCATACTTCTCAATGTCTGTCTGGGACTTGTGGGAGACAGTGGAGTCCCAGGCGCCAAGAGTGTAGTCAGGTGGTGAGACACAAACAGTTTAGTCATAGTGATGATAGGATGTCCAATGAGTGCCTTTAACTTGTATGTAGGAGGAGATATGTATTTTGGGGGTCTCAATTAGGGTTTCACAGATGAGAGATGATGAGGGCATAGGGAGAGTTAATCCAGATGAGAAAACCAGCATGTGCTATTCGGGAATGGTAAAGTGCATGGGGGATTAGTCACTTAACTGTATTCTGTAGGTTATATTTGTAGATAAGGCCAGTGGAGGTGTGTAGGATTTTTAGAAGCTTGGTTATTGTAAGAACCAGTAATTTAGGAAAGGGCCTCAATAAAAATTTTTCAATACCGTGTGTCCTGTTTAATTTTACTATGTAAAATTTGGAGGTAATACATATATATAGAATTTAAGGAATTTTAAAGTTCCTAAAGGATTAAAGAAAGGCTAGGTGAGTAGCATTTCTTTCAGTCTGTCTTCCATTAACTTCCCTTTCTCATTTGTTTTGTTGGTTCTATGTTTTCTCCTTGTTTTGTACAGATGTTCCATTGAGACTGTTTGCCAGATTGCTTTCTAAATTAGCCAGCTGGGGTTACTTTAAAAAACAGTATGTAATTTTTTTCCTTCTCCATGCTAAAACAGACTTGTTCTGCAGAACAGTGAGCTTGGTAGTCACTGCAGACTAATCTTCGTCACATACTGTCATATGGGGAAGAGGGAGGGTTGCGCCAGGATGACAATGACCTGAGCCAATTAATGCACTGTAGAAAAACATCTGTACCCTTTTATTAACAAATACAAAATGCCCTATGAGGCTTAACATCGTAGTACTAATAATCGATAAGTTTGTTATTCATTGTATGTGTAGGAAGGAAGATCTGAGTGATGAACAGTTTTCATGTCCACAGTTAACTACATAAACATGATACTACATCAGTCCAGTTAACCAGCAGGCCAACAGCTGCTGTTTTGACCTTGGCACCAGAGGTGTCTCTTGGTAATTGCTCTCCATAATCTGGAATATTCTAATAGTCTTTTTTGAAGATTAAAAAACTTTACAGTAGTATTTTTTATAAAATTACTGAAAAGAGAACTGCAGTAAATTGTAAAGAAGGTAACCTTGGTAGGTTCCTAGTCCCCCATTATTTCTATTTGTTCTTAAAAAAAAAAATCTTTCTTTACAAGTCTTTGCCTCTGATTATTTCCTGAAAATAGGTTCTAAAAAGGACATTTTTTTTTTTTAAAGATTTTATTTATTTATTTGACAGAGATAGAGACAGCCAGCGAGAGAGGGAACACAAGCAGGGGGAGTGGGAGAGGAAGAAGCAGGCCCATAGCAGAAGAGCCTGACGTGGGGCTCGATCCCACAACGCCAGGATCACGCCCTGAGCCGAAGGCAGACGCCCAACCGCTGTGCCACCCAGGCGCCCCTAAAAAGGACATTTTTAAGTTAAGGGTGTGAACGCTTACAAAACTCTTGCCACATACTCATGTTTTTTTCTAGAAAGTTTGTACCAGGTTCTACAACATGTTCTTTCATGCTCCTACCAGTCTTGGCATTTTGAAATGCCAAGAATAGTGGTTTTAATTTGAATTTTTAAGTTTTTGGTGAGTTTGTCCGATACATATTTTTTCTATTTCAGAGTATTTTACTGATTTAGAAGAGCTTTTACTGTATATCAGGGTTTTTTTTTAACCTTTTTTCATACATATTGCCAAGTGTCTTTTCTTTCTTATTTGTCTTTTGGTGGTAGCCTGTGAATTGGTCTCTTGCTACAGGCTTAATTAGTTCTGTACATTATATCAGGAAGACTGATGTGGCTATAAACAACGCCTTTGTGTATTGTGGTAAAAGTTCTTAAGTGTCTTCTTATGTAACCTAGAGTATCAAGTCTTAAACCAGTGATTCTCAAACTTGAGTGTGACTAGAAGCGCCTCAGAGGTATGTTTAAAATGCATATTACCAGATGTAGATTCGGTCAGTCTGACCTGGGGCCCAGGAATCTTCATTTTTAATAATTCTATATTTTGATATTATTGATAAACCAGACCACCGTTTGAGAAACAGCTGTTTAAACTCCTTAGCCTGGCATGCAAGATTTGCATGATCTGTTCCCTGCTTATTTATTTGCCTCTGTTCGTTCCTCTACGTGGAAAATTGGTCTTGCCGTAATTGTCTACGTACCGTTTCCTGGGTAATACGTAGACAACCCATCTCCCAGAACACTGTTGTGATCTGTAAATGTGAGATGGTAATAATGCCATTCTTCTTCCATGGCATTTCTTCTACTTTGCACTTTGTCCAAATCTTTACTTCCCTTTAATATGCAGCTCTGCTTTTTTGTGAAGTCTTCCCTGACCATTTTAAGCAGTTTGAGTTTTCCCTTCCCCTCTCTGATCCTAAGCACTCATGCAACCTTTCAGCATTTCCTGCATTGTTTTGTTTTTATGTTAGTAATCTCAAATTGTTCATTTGTTGGCAAGGATTTTGCCTTATATATATTTTTTTATCTTCCACAGGACCTGTGTGGAAATAAAAACGAATGCCCGTAGCCTCATTAGTACTGGCTATTTTGAAGGACCACATTAAATATTCGCTGGCCATTCAGTGAATATTTTTAGGATTTAAATCAGTCTGTTCATCTTGTCCACTCTGTCCATATATAGCCTTTATAATTCGGTAGACTTTGTTTATATAATCTCTAAGGCTTGGTTGGTATAGATTGATGAGGTCCCTCATCTGTCTAGTTTATCCGCATGGCTTTACTTCACCTCATGTTTGTTAGTCTGTAGATTGTTTATGGATTATCTGCAGCTCTAATTTTATGCACTATTCCAGCTAAAGATTATTAGTTTTAGTTTTTTCTGATAGGTTTTGGACTTTTATGGAAAGGATGACTTACAGAATTAAAAAGGATGCCCTTGAGAGTGAGGTTATTTCTAGCCTGATGTATTGTAGATATCTCGCTGACAGTTCAAAGCCAGGTGATCAGATCCCTGACCTAGACCCACATTCTTATCCTAATATCCTGAGTTGTTTCTCCAATGGTTAGAACTTAAGATTGAAACTGGGTAAAGGGAGAAAAGGGGGTTCTATATTTCCCTAGCCTGGATTTGATGCCAGCCCTGTTGAGTAGGAGTTTAGAGATGCTTTCCCTTGATTTCTTCCTATGCCAGCCCCCTGGGAAAGAGAACAGCATATTCTGGGGAACGAGTGAGGTTGGTGAGGGCAACTAGTCAACATCTGTCACTCCATTGCTTGTCAGGATTCTTTTAGCCGTTTTGTCTGACTGGGCAGGTGTCCCCTCTCTCCCTCAGTGCTCCATGTGCATCCCTCTTGAAGCTTCGCACTCTGTTGAAGAGGACACCATCCCAGGTAGAGAGGGGGACGGGAAACTGGGCCAATTGAATCTATGTCCTTTTCTTTCCATCAGATCAAGGCTACTTAACTGGGATCTGTTGACTTCCTGGGGTCCGTGACCTCTATGAAATTCCTTGTTGAGTTTTGTTTATGCATTTGTGCATTTCTTAGGGGAGAGGGTCCATAGCTTTCATCAGATATTTAAAGGGATCTGTAGATTCAGAAGTTAAGCACTATGGCACTAGATGATAAGGTTTCCTGTGTAGAATTTTTGAGTATTTTGCAAGCAGGAATGACAGGAAATTAGAAACGCGAAGGGAAATAGGGTGGTGTGGGTGGGTGTTTTGTAATCCTAGGCAAGCAATTACAAGATCCTTTTCTCATTGGTGGGGAATATATTTTAATGTCTTTGGCACATGAGGCAACCTTCAAAAGCTGTGTTGTCTATTTCTCAAAAAGGAAAAACAGGAAGTTAGGAATACAAAGTGGAGATGGGATGGGTGATATGTGTAATAAAATTGGCCCATATAATAGGAGTTAGAATGTGCTCTACAACCGTGGCAAATCATTTTCCTTCTAGGGATCTTAATTTAGTGATCTGTAAAATGAAAGGGCTGGAATCACGTAAGATTCTTTCTAGCTCCAGTACACCTTTCGTGAAAGAACTGTGTGTGTGCCGGAGAGAACTAAAATTCACTTACATTAAAAGAGAAAGGAATCCTGTTTTGCCTGCCTCTGATTGTGTGTGGCTCTGTGAGGAAAGAAAGCAAGCTTAGTTACAGATGCATATATCATAAGACTCATAAATTTCAGAAGAGCAGTTTTGTGTATTTTTGGTTTTAATTTTTTCCAAAAGGTAAAGGGACACTTAAGTAAACCCTGAATATAACATAAATGACTCAAGCTTTGTTTCTGATGTGAGGTGTTTGATAGGAGTCTATCTGATGGAGAATATGAACTCACTTGTTGGTTAAAGCAAAATTATATCTTAAGTTTGTGAGATAAGTATAACTCTAATCCATCAATTTGAGGTTTTTTTCTTTTATTGAGTTAGCTGTTTAAAGCAGGAATTATTGAGAGAATGTTCTGTTTGAGCCACACTGCTGCAGAATGAAGAGAATGATTTGGAATCCTTTACTGTGTTCGCAGTCATTACTTAGAAGCGAGGTCCTTGAATGAGAGAGATTATCGGGACCGGAGATACGTTGATGAATACAGAAATGACTACTGCGAAGGCTATGTCCCTAGACATTATCACAGAGACGTTGAAAGCGGCTATCGAGTCCACTGCAGTAAATCTTCGGTCCGAAGCAGGAGAAGCAGCCCTAAAAGGAAGCGTAATAGACACTGTTCAAGTCATCAGTCACGTTCGGTATGATTGATTTTGTTTTTATTTTGGGTGGATGCTTATTTGTGTGTAAAAGCTCTTAAGGAGCCAGTAAGTTTGAAGAAGTTTATATGTACATACAATATTATTTGGATATATTATAATTGTGTTTATATTACTTGAGCCCTTAAACATCCAGATTCTCATAGCTAATCTGTATTTATTAGGTAGCCTTCATTTGCCCACATTTACTCATTTTCTGTAGTCCAGATCATGAGTTCTTGATTTTAATACTAAAAATATTTTTGTTTTGTAGTATAATTTTATGAAAAGATAAAGCACCCATTTTTTCTTTCATCTTAAATTTTTTTTTTTTTTAACTTTAAAAAAAACCCTTTTCCTGATAGTTGGAAACCAATCTAGAACTTTGCACTGGTGGATACTTAAACTTTGCACTGGTGGATACTTAACTGTTGTTACTCTCTACGTAGGGCAGTCCCGGAGCACAGTGCGTCATTGTCCGTAGCTAGTTCCATTGAAATTCTGAAATGGGTGCTGAATGGAAAATGCATTAGCCAAAGGCATGCCTTTTCTTTTTCTTTTTTTTTTTAAACATTCAGACATCTTCACCTGTCCATTCGGTAAACTTTGAATAAATTTTCTTCCCCAACTTTTCTTCAGAACTAGCTTTGATTAGGTTGAACGTTGAAATTAACTAGTTTTTATTTCCCCTTTTACTTTAATTATGTATATTTTAAAATATTGCTAAATGAACAATTTCAACGAATCTTGACATTTTAAAACCTTTTCCTGACAAACTAGACATCTCAATTCACAGCATATGCTATTTTATAGCAAGAGATTAGTAGATCATGACATTGCATTCTTTAAATTTCAGACTTCAATTAAATCAGTATTTTAAAGAGACAATTGTGTTGTTTTTTTCTATTGCCACTTTAAGTATCTTATCTGAAAATCTGTTCCTTGCCATGTTTTTCTTCTGTAACATAAACTGTGCCCTGTGAATTTCTGGGGACTGAATTTGAAATTGCTCCTGCCAACTGTTCGTGGCCTGGTGCTTATCTGAATGCCTGAATATCTCCCCGCTGAATGAATTGCGTATTCTGCCCTGAATTCACTCTGATATATTGATTGGCTGGACGATCTTGGTGCTGCCCACTTGCCGTTCCAGAAGAGCCACCGAAGGAAAAGATCCAGGAGTATAGAGGATGATGAGGAGGGTCACCTGATCTGTCAAAGTGGAGACGTTCTAAGAGCAAGATGTATAGAATATTTTTCAACACTTTTTTAACTTTGCAGACAGAATAATCTTTTTAAGAATAGTTGGTCAGCGGGGGGCTAAAGAACTCTTCATTGCTTTTTTGTTTTGTTTTTTGTGGGTTTGTTTGTTGTTCTTTTGTATTTCTTCTTTTCTATAGAATTTAAATATTTGTACTCTAAAGTTCCAAAATAATCAATGGAATTTGAGATTAGAGCAAGAAAGATAGCTCTATCTAATTGTTTTTGTAGCAGCTGAAAATAAAATAATTTGAGTGCTGGAACCTTAGTTATGCTTTGATAGAGATCATTTGAAAATATTCCACACTTAAGTATTCATTGTTTGAATAACTAGATAATTTATACTCAGGTACTTACTCCTCGTTCTCCTCCCTTACTTTAGATGAAATCGTGGACACTTTGGGTGAAGGGGCCTTTGGCAAAGTCGTGGAGTGCATTGATCATGGCATGTAAGTTGTTTTTTTTTCTTTTTTGAACATTTTGATATTTCTTGGAAAGGACCCATAATTTAGATGCCATAATTTTAAGTAGTAGCCACATGTTTTCCTGGGTGGTGTAAATATCCAGAATTTCTTGAACTGTATCTGGTTATTTACCAAGAGTGTGGATTTTGATTGAGAATGCTGACAAATTTGGGGGTGCCTGGCTGGCTCAGTCAGTGGAGCATGTGACTCTTCATCTCTGGATTGTGAGTTTGAGCCCCAGGGCAGGTGTAGAGATTGCTTAAAAATAAAACCTTGAGGGGCGCCTGGGTGGCTCAGTCATTAAGCGTCTGCCTTAGACCCAGGGCGTGATTCCATAGTCCTGGGATCAAGCCCCGCATCAGGCTCCCTGCTCCACTGGGAGCCTGCTTCTTCCTCTCCCACTCCCCCTGCTTGTGTTTCCTCTCTCGCTGGCTGTCTCTCTGTCTGTCAATAAATAAAATCTTAAAATAAAATAAAATAAAATCTTAAAAAAAAATAAAAAAACAAAACCTGACAAATTCTATTAGATGGTGTTTGTTGAAGTTAAAGTGGGTCTTCCAATGAAGGAGTTTCCCAGAATTTAGGCCTTGGCCCTTATATGAGATTTAGAGTGCTTTGCTCTGGTTTTGAATAGCAGAGACAATAAAGCTTGTCTAATCTCGGTCAGAAACACATTCCCGATCTGAAAATTGCACAGTGGAAAAAGTGGCCTAGCAGAAAGCAGTCTGCCCTGGAGTGTCATTAAGGGAGTGGAAGGGAGCATCTTCCATTTAAAAGGTTTTGGAACCTATCTCAGTTGGTTAAGCATCTGCTTTTGGCTCAGGTTCATGATCTCAGGATCGAGCCCCCATCAGGCTCCCTGCTCAGTCTGCTTGTCCCTCCACTGGCTGTTTCTACCTGCTTGCATCAGTGAATGTGCTAAATGTTTTCTTGCTTCATGACTTAGTGATGGTGTCTCCTTTGTTGGAACATGTTCACTTTTCCTCCCAAATCTTACAGACTGGTAGCTGCTTTTCAGTCGTGTGTCACTTCTTCTCTGAATAAGTTTGAGCTCCCCTAACCCCCTAATCGTTAGGCGCTCCCATCTCTTTGCTGTGTAGTAGCTCTTCTAACCTCCTAAGTTGTTCATGTGTCTTTTTTCCATTAGACTGTGAGGAACGTAGGGACAGGCCTTGTCTTCATCGCTGACACCTGTGCGCCCTCTGGCACAGGGTGGGTCTTTCCCCTGTGAATGAGCAAATGCTTTCAGCAGTAGCGTGTTCTATGTGAGGTTTTATTTTCATCATCATCTTTTTTTTTTCCCCACTTTTGTGTAAAATCTAGGTAAATGTAAAATTCTGGAAAAATTAAAATTTGTAAGTATTAAGGGAATTAATTGCTCTATAGAAAGTGTGTTTTGTCAGAATGTTTTGAAAAGATATTATATGGAATCTGATATATGATGCCCTGAAAGACTGTTTCAGAAAAAGAGAGTAATTAATACTCAATAAGATTGTGCTTTAGAGGACACGTCTTCAGCCTGTTTTTGTACATAAACCTTTTTAATCGTAATTTTGTTTTTAAGGGATGGCATACACGTAGCAGTGAAAATTGTAAAAAATGTAGGTCGATACCGTGAAGCAGCTCGTTCAGAAATCCAAGTATTGGAGCATTTAAATAGTACTGATCCCAATAGTGTCTTGTAAGTATAAACTTGAACTCTGATCCATCTTACTGCCAAAACTAAGCAGAATTCTGTGAACTGACGTGTTTTTATTTTGATCTGTTTTAGCCGATGTGTCCAGATGCTAGAATGGTTTGATCATCATGGTCATGTTTGTATTGTGTTTGAACTACTGGGACTTAGTACCTATGATTTCATTAAAGAAAATAGCTTTCTACCATTTCAAATTGACCACATCAGGCAGATGGCATATCAGATCTGCCAGTCTATAAATTGTAAGTATACTTGATAAATTTTAAACAGCAGAAAATTAAAAGTTTTCATTATACAAGCAACATGTCAAAGCATTGTTACTAAAAATACACGTTACAGGTAAAAATGAAACTCCTGTATCCACTACTAATCCTCAGTGTCCCCCAATACACATGAAATATGTAAGTGAAACTAATAATGCCTTTTTGTTCTCTTGTAGTTTTGCATCATAATAAATTAACCCATACAGATTTGAAGCCTGAAAATATTTTATTTGTGAAGTCTGACTATGTAGTCAAATATAATTCTAAAATGGTGAGTTACGACTTATTTTAATTTTGGTGGTTGTTTTTAAAATTAATTTAGTTTGGTGATCCTTGGATGAAGAATTTTCACTTCTGAGACTGGTTATATCCTGATATTTAATCTAAAAAGGATAATCCTTTATCTTTCTCATGGAGTTACGTTGAAAATCAGAAAGATAATTCACATGCAAGCCTTTTGAAGTGCTATAAAGTATTTCATGTCTTTACTGATCTTCGTGCTGACTCAACTGTATTTTTCTAGAAACGCGATGAACGCACACTGAAAAACACAGATATCAAAGTTGTTGACTTTGGAAGTGCGACGTACGATGATGAACATCATAGCACTTTGGTATCTACGCGGCATTACAGAGCTCCAGAGGTCATTCTGGGTCAGTAGACACCGCCCTTCCTGATACTGTATCCAGTCTACATATATGAGTAGAATAGGTACACCCCTGGGAACTTCAGATGACTCTGTTGTTGTGCCTATGATGAAACTGCTCATAATGTCATTATAGTCCTTGTATAACGTGTAAAACTAGTATTTTTTTAATGCAAGAAGTGAACTCAGGCTTTAAGCTGATAATAATTGATAAGTGACTAGTAATTACATTTTGAGGGTGACTGTTGACCTCTATTTGCTACAAAAATGTAAAATTTCCTGGAATAATCGTGAACCAGGTCTAACCGTGCCCCCCATTGCACGCAGTTCAGAGACTGGAGTATTTACACAAATTGGTAGTTAAACGTGGAAAGTATTTGCTAGTCCCTCTCTGATTTTACATAAAATGCCCCTCCCCCAGTTAAAGCACTGCCTTGTAAGGATATGGAGAATTAGGAGAGTGTACTGAGTAACCTTTTCTATAAAACTAAAACTGTAAGGCCTGAATTTACTGTCCTGTTCTCCCAAATGGGCTAGGTGAAAAGAGCACCCATACAGGGAAGGCTGTAGTGTATTGGCAATTAAAAATTGTTGCATATACAAGTGTATGTTTTGGGGGCGCCTGGGTGGGTCAGTCAGTTAAGCGTCTGCCTTCGGCTCAGGTCATGATCCCAACATCCTGGGATCGAGCCCTGCATCGGGCTCCCTGCTCCCTGGGGAGTCTGCTTTTCCCTCTCCCTCTTCCCACTTTTGCCTTCTCTCTTGTTCTCTCTCTCTCTTTCTCAAATTAATTAAAAACAAAAACAAACAAGTGTGTGTTTGGTTTTTACAGCTTTAGGTTGGTCCCAGCCTTGCGATGTGTGGAGTATAGGCTGCATTCTCATCGAATATTACCTCGGTTTCACAGTCTTTCAGGTGTGTATTTAGTAGACAGCATTTCATGAGTAATTTTCAGTGTTAAAGGCATGTGAAGATTTTGGCCTCCATATTGACAAGTTGCTGTAGTGTTCTTCTTAAGCTTAAAACGTATTTATGCAAAATGATCATCCTCTAAAACCGGAATTGGGTGAACTACTCTTGGTGAATGGTCATAGTCCAATTTGCATGTGGAGTTTTTAACACACAGTTCATATTGTCTTGTGTTTCCATTTTTTTATTGAGCTCCTGCATCAGTTTATATTAGTGTTACTGTGGCCAGTTTAATTCCGTTCTGGTTATGTTGACTTACCAGCACGGCCATGAACAAGTCACTTAGTCCTTTTGTAAAATAATTGAGGAGCAATAAGTTGTATTTTATGCTTACATATTAAGCATCTGTGACCCCCTGTGCACATATCAAGACACTTACGTGTATAAAGATGAAAAGACAACATCTCTGTCCTCAAGGAAGTCATGCAAAAGACGTGGGAGAGCTCACAGTATGATGTGGTGTGTTTGCTATCATGGGGCAATGTAGAAAGTGTGGTGGGAACCCAGGGAAGATGGACGGTTACATTCCTCTGAGAAGGCATCAGTGAGGAGGTGGGGAGTTTAAGCCAGTGCTAGAAGGAAGATTAGGGGTTTGTCAGAAAACTAGAGTGTGTGGTGGCCAGCGCAGGAAGAAGAAGTTGTACCCATAAATGTGTAGAGGCTTAAAAGAACACACGCTGGTCTGAGAACAGTAAACAGTGCTGTCAGAGAGAGTATCTTGCATAAATGGGGAAATGATGCAGGGACTAATGGACTTGTTTGGATAGAAAGGTACTTGTTTCCTAGAAGTTAAGTGTTTTCCAGAATGTAGATTAATCTAAAGTGAAAATGATTTTGTAAGTTTGTCATTTCGGCCTTTATTTAGAGATTATTCCTCCAGGTTTTTTGTTTGTTTTTGGTATTAAAATGTCCCTTTTATGGAATGATAATAGTTGTTGGTAGTTGGTTTTTTAAAATTAAAGTGTTTACTTGGCAAAACAGAAAGTAGGAAACCTTGTATGTCTACTTTCTTCCCCTTGTAATTCTACTTACTTTTGAATCTAACAGTCTTCTAAAAGGTTTAGGTTGTGCAAGCATTGACAAACTTGAAGTAGGGCTGCGATGTGATCAAAGTGTCGTGATCTGTTTTGGGGGGGGGGGTGGGCGTGCAGATTTGGCACATTCTGGCTCCTGCTGTTGAGGGTGACTTGAAGTCAGCGTGGGGAGGAGGTATGAGGGGTTCAGAGTCACTTGGGTGCTGGCTGTTGTAGAATGTGTTCTCTGCTTGTGGGCCCGTCACCAGCCTTCTCCTGTTGCTAATCCACAGAGAGCCTGTTAAAAGTACTCTGAGTTTATAGACAAGTTTGATACCTAGAACCGTGGTGACCAGTCAGTTCTGGGAGGTGGTGTATCTGGTTTGTGGCGGTAAGCTGAGGGCCAGAAGAAGTTGAGCAGAGTACATGCCTTCTTCGTTCTGACACACATAAAAGTTGCTTCCCAGGATTTGTGATTGTAAATCACTCTGAGGTCTTAAGTGCAGATTGATTATTAACACTGGTTTGAGACATATTTTCTGTTTTAAGTTCCACCCTCCAAACTATTCTTCAACTGAGGAATGTTTTTAAATGTGGAGCTAGCTTTTTGCTGCATCTACTGCAGAATGAAGACCATTCTCAGCAGACTGTCGACATTCCAGAAAATGTCATCCCTTGAAGGGATGCACTATTATTTTAGAGAGCCCCCAGAGGACCTGCAAAGGGGCTTCGGTCACATCAGTGTAGAACTCCGTCTCCTTGGAAAGAAGGAAAAGGCTCCAGGTTGACAAATGGTGGGGAGATGATGTGAACCGTAGCCAGTTCTTTTCTGTCTGGAGTCCTGTATAGAACATGAGCAAGGGTGTTACACTGGGCTTCCATTACAAGATGAGGTCTGTGTGTGCTCATTTCCCCATCAACGTTGTTAGGAGAGTAACGTTACTCAGGAGAATGGTTTTCTTGTTGAAATCTGACGTTTCTTGGGTAAAAAATGTCTGCAGGGTTTGGATGAGGCCAGGTGTTGATTGTTCAGTATCTCTCAAGCCCAGAAAGATGAGTGAATTCTTGAAGGAAATGACGCTGAACTTTCATCAAATTCAGCTGCTTGGATTCAGCAAGCCACAATAGTTAAAAACAAGGGCATCAAAATACGGGGCTGGTATCGATGTTTCTGAAAAAGGAACAGTTCCGCAGGCTGATGAGGAAGATTAAGTTGTCGAGCCGCAGACCCAGCAAGGTGCCAGGCGATCCTTCAGACTCACTGGTTATACTTTAATAACGTAAAGATAAAAGTGTGGAGATAGTGTTGCCTGCTCCTGTCGTGGATTAGGGGCTTCACATGTTGGAAGCAGCGTGCTAGGAACAGTAGTTGATAGGTTTTAAAAAGCATTACACGCAGCCTCCGCTCTTCAGACTGAGAGTAGGCAAATGATATTCTGCCTGATGCCTGCTTTTAAAAAAGAAAAAGGAATATGTGACAGAGACCATTTGTGGCCGGGTAGGCCTTAAATATTTACTGTTTGGACCCTCACGGAAGTTTGCCAGCCTCTGATCGAGGAGCACACCACCTCAGCTGTAAGTGTGTGGGTCTCTCTCTCCCGCTTTAGCCGGAGCTCTGCTCCTGTGTGGCTTAAGAATGTAAGTTTTGACTTAGATCCGTAACTCACCTTTCCTCGTTTACGAGCTAGTATCTCAGCTTCTTGGACATGCACGTTCCCGCACACGGAGCTCAGGATGGTTGTGAGAATTACCGGCACTGTATTTTTATTGCCTGGCAATAGTTGATGGTTAACATGTTAACTGGTGAGTGGAGGCCAGTTTGGGGTCAGCAGCTGAATAAGTGAGGAGACCGGTTTTCCGGTACTCTTCCCTAGCCATTCTTCAGTAAACAGTGCAAGGAATGAAAATGAATAAGGAAAGTGTTCAGTTTCACATTAAATTCCGTGTCTTCTGCTGTACAGAACCACTGTTGGATGTCAGAGAGACTTCAGTTTTACTGGTTTGCATGGAGAATACAGCTCATTCCGTATTGTTCCGTCTTTGGAGTGTAATACCAGCCGCGCTGGTGTCTGAGCCAGTCCTCTCTGTCAGTGCTGTTTTGTTGTGTTTTCCTTTATTGTGCATGTAGCACAAGGGAAAGTGCTAAATTCCTTTTTCTTGTGTGTTTTAGACTCACGATAGTAAAGAGCACCTGGCAATGATGGAACGAATATTAGGACCCATACCAACACACATGATTCAGAAAACCAGGTATGCTCCAAGACTAAAGCCCTTTCCTGGGTACGTTGCAATGCCCTATATTCAAACTACAGAAAACCCAACTTTGTTGTTACTGCTTGTCCCAAGGACTTCAGAGTTTGATTTTTTTTTTTTCATAAAGTCAAATTTTTAAAAAGTAATGCAGTATTTACCTCGTGATCTAGTAACCAAAGGTGGTGTTTTTTATACTCAGGTTAACCTTTGCGTAAATGTTTTCCTAACTTGATAAAAACATAATACAGAGAGTAGTAAAAAGAGCTTGATTATGGAGTCCTGTCGATGTGTTTGTATTTCGTACTACCGCTAGCTAGACCTATGCCTTTGGACAACATACTAGAGTGGTTTGCAAACAGAGCTTCACCACCCCATCCCAGATCTAGTGAAATCTGAACTCGACTGGATCCAGAGGCCGACACTGTTCATGTATGGTATTTACGAACCACTTAGGTGGGGCACTGAAACCTCAGAGGGTGCAAGAATGAGGAAGATGTGCCATGAAGTATCTGATATGTAGTTGCTGAGATTCGAGAAAAACTGTATGCATGTGTATGTGTGTCTGCATAGAGCTGTCCATGCTTCCCTCTGTTCAGTGGGGGCAGGGTAAATGTGTGGCTCTTCTGTTGTTTTTACTGATCCAGACTTCTTTTTCTTGTAGAAAACGCAAGTATTTCCACCATAACCAGCTAGACTGGGATGAACACAGTTCCGCTGGCCGATACGTTAGGAGACGCTGCAAACCATTAAAGGTAAAAGGGAAAAGACTCAAGGTAGTTAAAAAAATATATTTTTTTAAAAACTATTTTTGAATCTCTTTCTTAAACAAAGACATTCCCCCCCCCAGGAATTTATGCTCTGTCATGATGAAGAACATGAGAAACTGTTTGACCTGGTACGCAGAATGTTAGAATACGACCCAGTGAAAAGAATCACCTTGGACGAAGCCTTGCAGCATCCCTTCTTTGACTTATTAAACAAGAAATGAAATGGAAGTCAGTGGTCTTACTATATACTTCTCTAGAAGAGATTACATAAGACTGTGTCAGTCAACTCTAAACATTCTAATATTTTTGTAAACATTAAATTATTTTGTACAGTTAAGTGTAAATACTGTATGTTTTGTATCAATAGCATAATTATCTTGTTAAGCAAGTATGGTCTTGATAAGGAATGAACTATAAAAGTTAAAATTAATTTTCCTTTTTGAGATTAATTACCATTTTTAAAGATCTTTGGAATATTGTTTGTGTCTAGTGATAAATGTGATTGATCTTGTCTTTTTGTACATGGAGGTCAACTCTTTGAAGTGATTTTTTTTGAGTAAAAGGAAATCTTGACTACTTTATTCTTAATGAACATTCTTTATATACCTCAAATTCAAAACTTTTCGTAACTTTAAAGTTTTTTCTGTAATTGTTGAACAGGTAATAAGTATCAACTCCCAATATAGACAGGTATTGGAAACCAAAACCCATAGGAAAATGTTTACTGTTGGAATTTCATTAAATTTTAAGAATTGCGTTCTGTCTCATTGGGTCATGTCAGTGGTGATCATTAGCATTCGTGGCAAGGCATCCAGTTTGTCCATTGTGACAGGTTGTTTAATAAAACCACATACACACTTCATTTAAGATGGAAGTCTAACTGGCAAGTCTCAAACAGGAATTCTGATGCCTGAGGACTTCATTTTTAATTCCACATGGAGGAGTTTTGAAATGGAACATCAGTGTCCACATCACTTGAAGTAAGTAAATACTTCAGCCTGTGAGAATTAAGGTTACAAAGCCGTTTATATTTGTGTTACTCTGTAGTGGAGCAAAAGGCCCCTCTTCTGAAGTTGACTAGGAATTTAAGAAAGCTGAAGTTCTACCGCAGAATCGTGGCATAAATTAATCTCAGGCTTCCAATGCCGTCCACATACAGTAACTGCCCTCATAACAGTTTCAAGTGTAGAATTAAGCAATCCAACGCTTCCGTACAGCAGCTGGTGCTCAGGTGCTCAGCACAGCCCGTGGCCTCCTTAGTCCCCATCACCTATTTCCCACCTAATTCCCCTGCCCCCCCCTCCGGTAACCAGCCGAGTGTTTTCTGTCCTCAAGAGTCTTTCTTGGTTTGCCTCTCTTCTTGCTATGCTCATTTGTTTAGTTAAATTCCTCATATGGATGAAACCAAATGATACTTGTCTTTCTCTGAATTCTTCTTGCTTAGCAGGATGCTCTCCAAGTCGTTGGAAATGGCAGGATTTCGTTGTTTTTGATGGCTGAGTAATACTCCGTTGTAGCCATATACCGCATCTGCCTTATCCATTCATCAGTGGACATTTGGACTCCTTTCCATGGCTTGGCTATTGTTGGTAGTGTTGTTATAAACATTGGGGTGCATGTATCCCGTCGAGTCAGTTTTTGGTATCCTTTGGGTAAATACCTAGCAGTGTGATTGCTGAGTCATAAGGTAGCTCTTATTTTTAATTTTTTGAGGAACCTCCGTACTGTTTTCCAGAGTGTCTGCACCAGTTTGAATTCCCACCCCACCCCCCGCCCCAAGAGTGTAAGAGGGTTCCCCTTTCTCCTCATCCTCACCAACACCTGTCGTTCCCTGTAATTTTAGCCATTGTGACAGGTGTGAGTGGTGTCTCTTCGTGGTTCCGATCCGTATTTTCTGATGAGTGACATTGAGTGTCTCGTCTTGTGTGTCTGTTAGCCATCTGGTTATGTAACAAGGTTTTTTAAAGGAGCCTTTGATGTAAGAAGGTTCTCCCTGACCCTAGCAATGTTGCTATGATTAAGGTGTCTGCCACGCTCTACCTTCCTTCCGTCCACTTCCATGCTGCCAGTGCTGCTGTAATACCCGAGCCTCTGGTCTATCCCTTACAAGTGCTTCATGTTCTCCATCAGGAATTCACTCCCTCAGAGCAGCTGAACTTAGGATATAGGAGAAAGAAAATACCCATGCTATTTCTAAGACTTAATGCTTGCCAACCCCCTTTCTCTTCTCAGAAGTACTTAACATTCTTCACAGAGAGTGTTGGCTAAGTCCTAGGCATTACTCCTGGAATTTTGGAAATTAAAGTGAAATTTCAATAAATTCAGATGGAAGAAATGTTTTAGTATTAGGGTGGTACCCCGGGATCATTGTGTGAGTGTTTACTGCCAGCCTTCCGTTTTGCGAGCTCTTGGCTTCCTATGACTTTATCCTTGTGCTTCTGAACTCATTTTCTGAAAGTGCCAGATTTTTACCTGATCGTGCCCAGAGAATCAGCACTCAGGAAAGGTTTAAAATGGCCAATGAATAGGGGCGTCTGGATGGCACAGCGGTTAAGCGTCTGCCTTCGGCTCAGGGCGTGATCCCGGCGTTATGGGATCGAGCCCCACATCAGGCTCCTCCTCAATGAGCCTGCTTCTTCCTCTCCCATTCCCCCTGCTTGTTCCCTCTCTCGCTGGCTGTCTCTATCTCTGTCGAATAAATAAAATAAAATCTTTTAAAAAAAAAATTAAAAAATAAAATGGCCAATGAATAAATATGGGTCATTTGTAATCGGGTATTTTTCTTAATTTGATGCTTCATAGTTTACTGTTTTTAAAAAATATTAAAGTCCCTTGTTTTTAAAAAAAAAATTTTAAGGTATAATTGACAGTTTTAGGTGTACGACAATTCAGTATTAGTATATACTGTAAAATCACAATAAGTCTAGTTAACATCCATCACCACACATAAAATCTTTTTCTTGCAATGAGACCTTTTAATACAGTAGTATTAGCCACAGCCCTCATGCCGTACACCACGTTCCCATGACATACCTACAGGTTGTACCTTTTGGCCCCTGTCACCCCCTGTCACCCCTTTTCCCCACCCCCTGGCACCTGCAGCCACCATCAATGTAGGAATTTGGTTTTTTGGGTTTTTTTTGTGGCGGTTTCTGTTTGAGTCTGCATGTGAGATTTTCTTGATCTGGCTTATTAGCATAATGCCTCAAGTTCCAACCATGTTGTTGGCAATGGCAAGATTGCATTCTTTTCTAAACGCTGGACAGAGTGCGCACACGTGTATCTTTTCTGTGTCCACTCACCCATCCATGACACCTGTGTACATGTCTCGGCTATCGTAAATAATGCTGCAGTGAGCATGGAGGTGCGTACATCTGTTCAGTTGGTGTTTTTTTTTCCTTGGATAATTAACTCAAAGGTGGAATCACTGGGTCATAGGGTAGCTCTATTTTAATTTTTCGAGGAACCTCCATACTGTTTCCCACAGTGGCTGCACTAACTTACATTCCCACCATCAGTGTCCAAGTATTCCCTTTTCTCCACTTCCTCGGCCAACACTTCTTTCTTTGATACTAGCGTTCTAGCAGATGTGAAGTGATACTGTGGTTTTGATTCGCATTTGCCTGACGATGAGTGAGGCTGGGCATCTTTTCATACGTCTGTTGGCCATCTGGATGTCTTCTTGGTAAAAATGTCTTTTCAGGTCCTGTGCCCATTTTTTAATCACGTTGGTTCCTTTGAGTTGTAGGAGTTTTTCCACATGCTGGACATTAACCCCTCATCCAGTATACGATTTGCGGATACTTTCTCCCATTCACTAGGTTGCCTTTACATTTTGTTGATGATTTCCTTTGCTGTGCAGAGGCTGTTTTCGTTTGATGAGGTCCTACTTGTTTGTTATTGGTTTTGTTGCCTTTGCTTTTGGTGTCAGATCCAAAAAAATCATCACCAAGACGGATAATCAAGGACCGCCTGTGTTTACTTCTAGGAAATTTATGGGTTCAGTTCTTACATTTCAGTCTAGTCCATTTTGAAAGCTTGGCTTTCATGAGGCATTTTTTAAAGTGCAGCTAACGAGGTGATTTGCGGTGTTTTCAGATCCTGCTTATTTCTCGGGTGTTCTCATTCATCTGCACATTCATCAGAATGTTCAGAGCAGATTAAAATTGACGCCCGCTATTACTCAACTGGCAGCAAATTACCCTGTGAAATTTTACAATTTGTAAAATTGAAAAACATTCCTCTGAGTAATCTTGAAGAGCTAGATGCTATGGAAACTGGAAATGATTTGGCCAAGTCTCTCAGTCGTGGCCGAGTTGTGACTTAAACTCAGGTTTCCTAGATTCCTGCTTTCTTTTTTGGACTGACTTTGTGGAGTCCAAAACTCCATCAGTTTGAGTCTTGTTCATAGCTCTACTGTGAAATGAGTTGGGATGAAATGGAAAGTAATGGTTAATAGAAAGTTTTAATACTTGGATTCCATCTGCACATTTTTCTTTACTACAGTTGATATGTAGCTTCAGCTGTCAAAATGGTTAAAATGGGGGCGCCTGGGTGGCATAGCGGTGAAGCGTCTGCCTTCGGCTCAGGGCGTGATCCCAGCGTTATGGGATCGTTATGGGATCGAGCCCCACATCAGGCTCTTCCGCTATGAGCCTGCTTCTTCCTCTCCCACTCCCCCTGCTTGTGTTCCCTCTCTCGCTGGCTGTCTCTATCTCTGTCAAATAAATAAATAAAATTAAAAAAAAAAAGGTTAAAATGGTAAGGTCATTTGAATTTAAAATTATGTTTTCAGTAGGTAGGCACAAAGCTTATCTTGACATGAGGAAATGTATAAATGAAAGCAAACTTTGTCAGTGAAGTTTTTACATCCTTCCCAATTTGAAGTTTGTGATTCCCACAAAACTTGGTGCAGATAAAATATTTTAAGTGGAAATTATCCAGTACTTCTTAACAAGGTACATTTTCAAATATTATAGTTGGAAGGATTCATTTCAAATAACAGTACCAAAAGCGGTGTCAGTAATTGTTGGCTTAGATTGAATGTTCACAAATAGGTCAAAACAGTTTAAATTCTTTTTTTTTTTTTTAAGATTTTATTTATTTGACAGAGACAGCCAGCGAGAGAGGGAACACAAGCAGGGGGAGTGGGAGAGGGAAGAAGCAGGCTCCCAGCGGAAGAGCCTGATGTGGGGCTCGATCCCAGAACGCCGGGATCACGCCCTGAGCCGAAGGCAGACGCTTAACGGCTGAGCCACCCAGGCGCCCCAAAACAGTTTAAATTCTTAAAAGAGTTGATCATTTTACCATTTTTAAGAGGTTGCCATCTCCAGGTAAATCCTTAAGCTAAAGTTTTGTCTGGTTAATTGGTTTTGTTTCAGTTTTTTAGATAAATAGAATGTAAAGTCAAAGATAGGTTTTACAATTTGGTCAATCCAGACTTTTGAGATATAGGCAATGCGAATACATTTAATTTGAGTCATGTGGGGGAAGTTCTATATTGGTAATTACTTTTTAAAAATATAAGGCAACAGTAGAATGATGAACCTCTAAGTACTTACAGCCCAGCTTCAAAATTTAAAAACACTGTAAATTTTGTTTCATCTCTTCCTCAGCCTGTTTTCCTATTGTATTTATATATAAATGCCAGATACCGTATCATTTCACCCGTAATATTTCTGTGTACCTTTTAACAGATGAGTTTTTAAAAATACCCTGCCATTATCATACCTAACAAAATAATTCCTTATCTGATATTGAGTCTATTTTTAAAATTTGTCTTAAGAAAATGTCTTTTTATATTGGTTGCTTTGAATCGGGACCCAGTCAGCGTCCACGCATTGCTAATATGTCTTAGGTCTCTTAGAGTCATGATGTGTACCTTTTGCCACCCCCACCCCCGCCCCCCGTTCTGTTTCTTTGCTAATGAAACTGGCTCACTTGTCTTTAAAGAATTTCCCATATTCAGTATTTCACCAGAGTGGTGTCCATTTCTCTAATCCCCATGATCCTGTAAACTGATAGTTGATGAAGGGAATTTTTAAATTTTAAATTCATTTTTTATTTATATGAGAGAGCACGCACATGAGCAGCGGGGAGGGGCAGAAGGAGAGGGAGAGTCTCCCCGCTGAGCAGGGAGCCAGATGCGGTGCTCGATCCCATGACCCTGGCATCATGACCTGAGCCGAAGGCAGATTTTTAACTGCCTGAGTCACCCAGGCGACCCGAAGGGAATTTTTAAAAATAGAATTCCTCCTAGTAAACACAGAAGGGATGTTAGAAAGGCAATGTGTAGCAGCTGTTAATGAATTAAAGATCCAGGCAGCAATCAGTGGAGGTTAAAACCATTGGGTGAAAAATTGATGGAGAACTTTGTAACGGAAGGATCAGGTTGATAGCATGTGAACTCAGGGTTCAATCTGAGCTCAATGACAACCAGAGGACTTGCTGATGAACTTCTGGGTGATGCAATAGGACATACACAGCACTTGGTGTCATTGCCTTCAAACAAAAACCCAGCTCTAATCAAGCCTCCAGGTTGAAATGCCATTAAGGTAAAGAAGCTTCTAGCCCTTTGTGTCTTGCATTTCTCATCTATCAGCTAATTCCTTGGGGTAAGAGTTCAGTGAATTGAAAGAGCTCAGACTTCTTACCAGCATGGTTCTAAGGTCAGTCCCCGGTCTCTGTGTTTGGGGAGCAAACGATTTAAAGTGACTTGACTTTGTTACTTGGAATTTCTTAGGGGTAATATCTATGCTACAGGGTGATTAAAAGCATCTAGCAGATTACCTGGCATTTAGTGGTCCCACTAATAAAAAGCAATTACTCTGTTTTCTATAACTGTTTCAACGCAGATGACTTCCTGTGTGTGTTTTTTTTTTAATTTTTCTAACTATTAATTGTTTCTCTTTATGGCACCAGAAATTACTAAACTATCAAGAATTCTATTTTGGGGGGTGCCTGGGTGGTTCAGTCAGTGAAACCTCTGACTTGATTTCAGCTCAGGTCATGATCTCAGGGTTGTGAGATTGAGCCCCGAGCTGGACTCCGCTCTCTGTGGGGAGTCTGCTTGGATTCTCTCCCTAGCCCTCTGCCCCTCCACACTGCCCCCCCACTCGCTCGCTCTCAAATTAATCTTTTTAAAAAAGAATTCTATTTTTGACTCCCTAAAGTTGTAGTTTTTATTGCGACATTTCACTGAAACATCATGGGGAATAGGATTTTCAAAGAAATTTGTTTCTTATTTGTTTTTACCAATCAAGAATGTCTAGTATTCAGATACATTTTCTTACATTCACTCCTTTCCTGGTTTTAGTTGGTTTAAATGTCACAATTTCTGGGGGAAAATCATAGATCCTTACAAGACAGATTTAATTATGAAGACTTGAAACCACCTGAAAATATCCTTTGAGATAAGCACCCCATAGACTTAGTTCTTTCAGGTACTATTAAAGGTAGTTACGTGTAATGAGATGAACTAAAGATTAATTGTAGGGGTGCCTGGGTGACTCAGTCGTTTAGCATCTGCCTTCCGCTCAGGGTGTGATCCCAGGGTCCTGGGATCGAGCCCCGCATCCAGCTCCCTGCTCAGCGGGAAGCCTGCTTCTCCCTCTCCCACTCCCCTTGCTTGTGTTCTCTCTCTCGCTTTGTTTCTCTCTGTCAAATAAATAAAATCTTTAAAAAAAAAGATTAATTGTAGATTTGGGGGTGTTCCCATGCCCCTCTCCCCACCCCATGATTTAAAATGTCTCCCATTAGAAGTATAAATGAAATTTATGTTGTTTTTTTTTTTTTTACTTAAAAAATCCAGTGCTGCTGTATTTACTCTTAACTAAAGACAACATGGGCAGGTACAATTTTGAATGAATGACAAGAATAGGCCCATGTCATTGGTAGAGGAATTTAATTTTAAAAGATCTTACTATTTTATATTTTTAAAATTGCTTCAGAAACATTGACCTTATTTTGTGTGTCTCACAACTGCACATATGAGAATAATCCCGTCGGTGTGGTAACGCTTGCCTGCAGCGTCAGACTGGATCCACACCCTGGGATTACCCTACATAGGTGTGCAGGGTACATACCCTCTGCGGTCTCATCTGTGAGCTGGGATACAATACCTAACTTCCCAAGGGCGATCCTGAGGTTATTAAATGAAATAATTTACAAAACGTGCTAGTGAATAGTAGCTTTTATTTTCATAATTTCTTAATTTATTCCCTATATTGCTTTTTTTAAGATTTTATTTATTCGAGAGAGAGATTGTGCGCGTGAGCAGGGGGAGGGGCAGAAGGAGAGAGAAGCTCAAGCGGACTCCACGCCCGGTGCAGGGTCCGATTTGGGACTCAATCTCACCACCCAGAGATCATGTCACCTGAGCCAAACTCAAGAGTCAGCGGTTTAGCAGACTGAGCCATTCAGGCGCCCCCTGTTGGTGGCTTATTACCTACAATTCTCCGTGTGTGCGTGTGTGTGTGTGTGTGTGTGTGCGCGCGCGCGCGCGCACGCAGGGGGTGTGTTTTGCGGTTGCCTTAGAGATTGTAGTCTGCATCCTTACTACAATTTGCCTTTAAGTAACATTATGCCAGTTCACATATATAGCAAAGGGATCATATTTATAAGTATATTAAGTTATAGTTCTTTTTTTTAAGTAGGGGCGTGGAGCCCAACGCAGGGCTCCATTGCCCTGCTTGAACTCACGACTGAGAGCAAAAGGATCTTCTAACAGTAAATTACCTAAATTTCTCCATTCCTGATCTTTGTACTCTTGTCATCACACATTTTACTTAGCCATATGCTACAACCCCACAATACATTGTGTTTTTGCTTTAAAACCTCAATTATCTTTTAAAGAGATATGAATAAAAATTCTTATATTTACCCACAGAGTCATCATTTCCAGCGGTTTTCAATCCCTTATGTAAACCCATATTTCCATCTGGTATGGCTTTCCTTCTGCCTGAATTACTTTAACATTTGTTTTTATTGTGGGTCAACTGGTAATACAACCTTTTAGCTTTTGTATTGATGTATTCGTTTAGACTTTGGTTTTTGAAAGATACTTGCACTGGGTGTAGAATTCTGGGTTTTTTCCCCCACTACTGAGGCAAAATCTTTTACTCTATCCCATGCCCTGTGAATCATCAGTTTTTCCTTCCTTGTCCTTCTATGTGGTTCTTCCTTGGCCTCACGTAGTTTCCTCGCCAATGTGATGATGGTCTCTCTCTCTCCACTCCTCTACCCTGCAAATTCTAACCGCCTTGCCCTGCTTGGACTTGTGTCTCTTCACCCCAGGGTGGCTCTGCCTGGGTCCTCCTCCCTGCACCGTGGCCTGGAAACAACTCCAGACAGTAAACTGGGGCAGTCCTTGGTCTCCCTTCATTTGTTTCCCATCGCCCAAGGATCGCTGGCCTACACTGCCTGGTGTCTAGTGTCCTGACAACGGACAATTCATAGAGTTTGCCTCATTTCCTAGTTGTTTCAGGCAGAGGAAATCTAGTGTCTGCCAGTATCTCCATTTTGTAAGTGGGAAAACTGGGGGTCCGGAATAGGAAGTAGCTGGGGGCTGTCAGTGGAGCTGGAACTAGAATCTAGGTGTTAACGTCAAAACCTAGTGTTTTCTCCACCGTATCACACCACCTTTTCTATGCAACAGTTTCCTCAGGTAATTGAAGCTTAGCCCATTAAGCGTTATAGCGTCATTTAAACCATATTTCCTAGTCATTAAAAAAAATGAACTTTTTTTTAAAGATTTTATTTATTTATTTGAGAGAGAGAGAGAGAGACCACAAGTTGGGGGAGAGGCAGAGGGAGAGGGAGAAGCAGACTCCCCCCTGAGCAGGGAGCCCACCAGGACCCCAGGATCACACCCCGAGCTGAAGGCAGACGCTTACCCAACTGAGCCACCCGGGCGCCCCGTATTTGAACTTTTTCATCATCAACATTACTTATGATCTTCGGCAGGGGTGATCAACCCTATCTGACCCGAATAATTTCTTAATAAAATATGTTATAATGCCCGTTTTATTCTGTGCCCTTGTCAATCACCAGGCTGCGTTGTTACACACTGCTGTTCACAGTGACAAGGGGACAAAGAGGTATCACAAGGTGCCTGGCGTAGTCCCCCCTGCCCCCACTGTATCCAAGCAGCCCTATCTCCTCCTGCTGATCAGGGGTCAGTCACCCCCACCAGAATGATGACTCGATCACTTCAGGTCCCTGACACCGAGCTCCAAGTGCCCTGGGTGGCAGCCGTAGCTTATAGTTGAATGGAGCTCTGCTGTATCCCCAGGCGAGAGTGTAACCCCTTTGAGAACTAGCCTCTCCAACCCTGCAGGACCCACAGCTGTGAGGACAGCAAGTACAAAATGCCCCAGTGCGTCATGCGGGGTGACGGTGCGTGGGGCTACTCTCGCTTCTACCCCTTGGTTCCTAGACCCATGTTTTATTGGGAACACAGTATCATATACCACGACCTGCAAGGTGGCCCTGCAGCCTTTTTGAGTGCAGGAGCCCTCCCTGATCCACGGTTTCACATTCCGGGGTTTCAGTTATCCACGCGCAACCATGGTCTGGAGGAAGATGCTGCTGATGTAACATCAGAAGGTCCGTAGTGACGCTGCGTCACGCCGCCGACATCATTCGCCTCGCTTCCTCTCAGCACGAAAGCATTTTGTCATCTCACATCACCAAAAAAAATAAAGGGGGGGGGGTGAGCACAGTGTAATAAGATATTTTGAGAGAGACCACATTCACATAACTTTTATTACAAGACATTATTATAATTGTTCTATTTTTTGTTAATCTATTATCGTGCCTAATTTTTTATTTTTATTTTTTTAAAAGATTTTATTTATTTATTTGACAGAGACAGCCAGTGAGAGAGGGAACACGAGCAGGGGGAGTGGGAGAGGAAGAAGCAGGCTCCCAGCGGAGGAGCCTGATGTGGGGCTCGATCCCATAATGCTGGGATCACGCCCTGAGCCGAAGGCAGACGCTTAACGACTGAGCCACCCAGGCACCCCAATGTGCCTAATTAATTTTTTTAAAGATTTTTATTTATTTGACACAGAGAGCATAAGCTGGCAGAGTGGCAGGCAGAGAAAGAGGGAGAAGCAGACTCCCCTCTGAGCAGAGAGCCCAACACGGGGCACGATCCCAGGACCCTGGGATCATGACCTGAGCTGAAGGAGACGCTTAACTGACTGAGCCCCCCAGGCACCCCTGTGCCTAGTTTATAACTTAAACTTTATCATAAGAATGTCGATATCGAAGAAAAATCTAGTATATATGGGGTTCAGTACGATCTGCAGTGCCAGGCATCCCCTGGGGGTCTTGGAATGTATCCCCCGTGGGTAAAGAGGAACCTTTATTACACCTGTATTTTGCCTCTAAATACTATGAGTTGGTTTTTCACCTGTGCCTTTGAAAGGCGGTTCCAGGAGTGGAACAGTATCCTAGAACGGTGAGCCTGGCTGCTTCTGGCTGGTGCAGGATATAACAGGACCCGTAGATTCCATGGTCACGGACTCACTCCCACCGTCAGATGGGTCCCTCGCTCAGATGCTGTGTCGTATGGAATTCCATACCTATGGACCAGGCCATCTGTCAAGACAGTGGTACTGGCTGAGGCTCTACAGACAGGAAAGACAAACCCGTACCTGGACTAGCTGGCTGTCCCCATGAGGGACAACCCGCTGGCCCTTCCAGGGTGGAGGGAGTCCAAACTAGTTGATTTGCCATCAAGTGGCCAGCTGGGCTGCCTGAGGATTAGTCCCTGCTGCTGACCGGTTAGCCACTCAGAAGCAGCCATAGCTGTATTGAGCTTGCTAAGTGCTATATGTGTGTTAGGTAATGTGGTGGGGATTCTCTCTCTCTCTCTTTTTTTTCCCCTCGACAGAGCCGCTCTTCGCCTCTCTGACTCTGTCCTTAGCAGGCTCACCTCTTGCACTGCACCCTCTGGGTTCCTACCCTGTGGGTTCGGTCAGCGGGAGGCAGGAGACCCAATCAGAGAGCAGGAGGAGAGAAAGACCATCCCCCCTGGCTCCCACCTTCCGGCTCATGGAGCCCCTTAACCCAAGTCCACAGCTCCTGCACTGCAGAACTTTTCACAGCTCCGAGCATTCACAGGGTCCCCCCAACAGCTCCTCGTCTTCACCCCTTCAGCTAGAATTGTAATGCTCCCCACTGTTGCTACCCCAGGGGGCTTCCTCAGCACCCCCTGTTGGCTTCCCTTCAACCGCCCCACTTTGTAAAGTCTTTACGTTCAGGCTGTCTGCAGTCTGAGGAGGCCATCTGTTCCTTCTAGGACAAAACAAGACAGTGTTTTCTTCCTTGGCTTTTAAAGGGAGCTGTGGGCAGTAAACCTAACAAAAACAAGACAGTGTTTTCTTCCTTGGCTTTTAAAGGGAGCTGTGGGCAGTAAACCTATTTTCACCTTGCCTTCATTCTTTTGACAAATATTTACTGAGCATCAACCATGTGTCAGATCCTGTTCTGTTTTTTGAGAAAACAGTGGTGAGCAAGACAAAGGTCTTGCTAATGAAAAGGTAACTTCAAACAGTGATAAATGGCCTGCTCCCCCGAGTAATCCTTCGGAGGGGAGCTACGGACCTTGGGTTGGGCAGTTTGGGCAGGTCCTTCAGAGCTGGTGAGGTTTGAGGACCTGAGGACCTTGACCGGAAGGAAGAGCTTGCTGTTCAAAGATCTGAGAGCAGAACATTCCAGATAGGGAGGTAGTAGGCGAGGGCAAAGGCCTAACGGATCAATGAGCTTGGCTTTTTTTTTAGTTTTTATTTTTTTAAACTTTTTTTAAAAGTTTTTTTTTTGAAAGTTTTAAAGTTTTTACTTAAATTCCAGTTAACATACAGTGTTATATTAGTTTCAGGTGATTCAGCACTTCCATACATCACCTGGTTCTCATCACGACAAGCGCCCTTCTTAATTCCCATCACCTGTTGCCCCCATCCCCCACCCACCTCCCCTCTCGAAACCATGAGTTTGCTCTCTATAGTTAAGAGTCTATTTCTTGGTTTGTCTCTTTCTCACCTTTCCCCCCGCCCATGATCGTTTGTCTTTTCTTAAATTCCACATATGAGTGAAATCATATGGTATTTGTCTTTCTTTAACTGACTTATTTCACTTTGCATAATACTCTCTAGCTCCAACCATGCTGTTGCAAATGGCAAGATTTCATTCTTTTTTGCGGCTGAGTAATATTCCATTGTGTGTGTGTATACATACCACCTCTTATCCATTCAGTAGTCGATGGACACTTGGGCTGCCTCCATAATTTGGCTCTTGTAGATAATGCTGCCTCAAACATGGGGACGTGCAGTAACGTTAACACAGGTAGTGGGCAATTAGTCTATGTGTCTGTAGACGGAAGTGTTAACCCATAATCTGACATTGGCCTCTTCCCAAGTACACAATCTAGTTTGCTTAGCGAGTACTCTGGGACTATTTATTGGGCATAGACTGGATTGTGGCATAGCCCCAAGACTTAGCTCTGTGTGGTCACCTAACCACAAGCCCAATTTACCTAAGGAAGGTCGCAGCTACAAAGCTGCAGAGGTGAGACGCCAATCACTTCTGTGTTATTCCAGTCTTAGAGGTGGTTATACCCTCTGAACTAAGGGAGTAAGGAGGGATCTGTCAGCTGGAGGTCCTCAACAATTTTCAGAGATGAGTAATCTAGCCACAGAAATGGCTAATCCACAGATACCCAGAGAGCGAGAGATAAGAGAGAACAGGTCTTTTTCTCAAAAAAAAAAAAAAAAAGGTTGTGGAGTTGCCCAAATCATGAAGATCTAAGCCAGCAGTTTGTGGTTTTATTTGAATATTACAGGCGTTAGCGGAAGCGGTATGGTGAGACCGGTTTTAGGATATAAATACACCTGGTAGGAATGTGTGAACAGGCAGAGACCCCGCCGGACTTCCAGCCTTTCTTTCCTTTCTTGGCAAGACTGTGAGGGCCTCTTCATTCTCGTTCAGGCTTTCCTACCTGAACCCTGTGATCTAAGTCTGCAGCAGGTCGGCGGGATAGGCTCAATGGGGGTGCATACTGAATTATCACTTTGGGCCAAGCTGTGCTTCCACTACGGAATTAAGCCATCACCCGAACAGAAGTTGGAGCTCTTTCCCCCCATCTTTTCCATTTGTGATAGTCTCGATTTTTCCAAATGAAAACCCTCTCTAGGTCAGCGGAGAGGTCTTAACAATTTCTGCTCCCAGCACCACACCTAATAAATGGTGAGAGCGCTAAGATTCTGAGAGCATCTTCCCGCTTGGCGAGATCGCAACCCCGACTGCGTCTCCAAGCGCGAGCGCGCAGAGATCGCTTTTGGCCACCGAGCGGCGCTAAGGCACCATCCAGGCCGGACTCACTAAGTTTTCCACGGGGTTTGAAGTTCTGAACTTCAAAAAANAAAAAAAAAAAAAAAAAAAAAAGTGTCGGAAAGGTTAATTCACAAGTTGAGGGGCCATTTCCCCCAGGCACGAATGATGCACCAGCCAGGGGTGGGCTGCAGAAGGCGCTGAGTGTCCGGGCGCCCCGCAGTCCTCTCGGGATCGCAGGGAACCTGGGCCGGGGGAGCCGCCGAGGTGCGCGCGCGACAGCGGGGTGCAGCCCGGCACCCCGGACAGGTGAGCGGCAGGTCCGCGCCGCGCCGGGGGTCGGCCAGGCGCGCGCCGGGGAGAGGGGGGCTCGGAGGAGCCAGCTCCCTTCCCTCCCCCGCCCCTCGCCGCGCGGGGCCGGCCGG
>NC_048220.1:4848904-4984067 GCF_002007445.2 Ailuropoda melanoleuca
CGGGCGGAAGGCTGCGGGTGCGGGTCCCCGAGGGGGTCGTGCGGTCTCCGCTCCGGCCGCGGGGTCGCTCGTTCCAGAACGAGCCCCGGAGAGGGAGAGAGAGGAAAGCCTCCGGACTTTGTGACAGACCGGGGCGGCGGGGGTGGACGAGTCTCCACGGGGGTGCGCGCTCCGACCGGTCGCCTCCCGCCCGGCGCTTGGTGCGGACTAACGCCCAGGCTCGTGTGCGAAGGGTCGGGTGGGTGACTCGTCACCGGTGGCACAGCAGCCACCGTTCCCCGTGCTGGCTGGCGTACCTGGAGAAGCGCGCGCTCCCCAGCAGGCGGGCGGCCAGGGCGGCGGCAAGCCTCGGACAGTCCGAGGGCCAGGGCCCTTAGAGGGGTCTGCTCTGCCCAACCTTCCCTGCACACCTCCCTCTAGAAAGTTTTCCGAGCAGCTCCATCCCGGAGATGCTGTGTTCTGGGGCTCTTAGAGCTGAGTGCGCACCAAGCGCCCACGAAAACCTGGTAGGATGAGGGGAAGAAAATAAAAATTCTGGTTTCAAGCGATGCAGATACGTCCTGAATTTTCTTGCGCTTGTTGGAAGTGCCATATGAGACGCTGTGACACTTCTGTTAAGGTTGCTGCCGTGTGTCTTCAAAGCAGACGCCCCATTTAGAGCCTCAAAGCCCTCACCCATCACGTTCATGAAAACCTCCACGTTTTGTGCAGCAAAAACCCCATAGAACCAAGACAAGCAGGTGGACTGGCCAGGTCTCCTGGGTGTGCTCACCTCCCAAGTATACTGCCCAGGGGCGCATCCTCAGTTGTAGCAGGAAAAGCGCCAGGGTTTCAAGGTCTAAGAGGCAGGCAGGCCAGGCCTGTTACTACTGATTCCCCTCACCTGCGTGAGCTGCGATCTTTATTAATGTATCCCGCTGTGTATCCATGGTTGAGTGCATTTGGAATCTTGGGGGGATGGGAGAAGACTGCGCCACACCTTCTAGTACCTGTTTTTTAGTGACTTGAATTGAAGCCATCGTTACCTCTCCCCAGCAGCGTGGTTTGGGGCAGAATTGCTGCTTCGTGGTTTGATTTCCTTCTTTTCGTCTTAAAAGTGCCCACAGACTTCGGAAATCTCCCCGGAGCCCTGCTGGCAACTCGTGCTGGGTCTTCCATAATTGTAGCTCATTATCTTTTGGCAAATCCCTAGAGACCAGGGTGTTGAATTGATTTATGGGGGCCCATTTCTATCTGTTCATGCAACAGCCCCAGACGTTCTTTCCAAGAGGAGGCCCCTCTTCGTAAAAAGAAACCGCAAGCCCTGACTGAGTCAATCAGAAATCCCAGGAAAACCGTTTACAAGGACCTTGCAAATTGTGTCCAGGTTCATGGTGGTGGGGACAGGGCGGACGACCTGAGAAAGCAGCCACTGCTCAAAAGAGGGGATTCGCAAGTCCTGGACCTTGAGGATTAAGGATCGGAGGGGAGAGACTGCAGTGGCTTCATTCTGTCTCCTCCACTGATTTTACCTGGATGCGACTTCATTTCTCTCTGTCTCTGTCAGTCTCTGTGCTCTCGGTTAGAAAGGCAAAGGGGAGATCTTACATCCAGGGATTTCCACTTGAAATGCGCCGCACCAATGGGCAGGCTGCAGGGCCACAGGGCCTAGGGGAGCGGCATGCACTACCAGCTAACTAAACTTGGCTCGGTTGGGTTTGGTTAGTTGAAAAGCTCATAGGAGCACAGATTAGAGCATGGAGTGTCGGAGATGCCATGGTTTAATGCACTTGGGGTTGGGCTTCTGGCTGTTTGGGGTCCCCTGTGAGAAGGCATCTCTCTCCCAGGACACCAGTCTGTTCCTGCAACAAGCCGTTCTTCTCATCAATGTCACTGGATGGGACAGGTACTCAGCCTGGCTGGTGACAGTGAGAGCCCCTGGCCCAGATGAGGGTGGGGGGTGTGGGAGGCGCACCACAAGGAGGTGGTAATTGGCTTTATCTCCTTTTAAGATTTTATGTATTCATTTGACAGAGAGAGAGACCACAAGCAGGGGGAGCTGCAGGGGGAGAGGGAGAAGCCGACTCCCCGCTGAGCAGGGAGTCCCACGGCGTTGGGACTTGATCCCAGGACCCTGAGATAATGACCTGAGCCAAAGGCAGATGCTTAACAACTGAGCCCCCCAGGCGCCCCTGTAATTGGCTTTAAATAGTTGCGAAGATACTTTTTTTGAACCTTTACAGAGGAAGCACAAATAAATACTGAGCTGAACATCTCTGCAAGGAAGAACATTTGAACTCCAACATGCTTTTCAGGTCAGATTTGTTTTCAGTGAAGCCTCTTTTGAATCTGTTGCTGAAGTAGTTATGCACGCGAGGGTGCCTGCAGCTTGTCCTTTATCAACAAGCTTGTTTTCAGAGTTTCAGAGGCAGAAACCGCATCCAAATTGAGGAAGAGAAGTCCTTGCCAACCACACACAACTTTAATGTCAGAAAAAAATTTTTTTTTCAAAATAAGCCAACAAAAGCCACTGTTAATAGGGGACCCGATGTCTTTGTTCCCTTGGGAACAGAACTGTGACATAACTTTTTTTTTTTGGAGACTGGCTGATGTGCCCGATAATGTAGATAGAGAAGCTATGAATAAGGAAATATTCATGCTAACTTGGGATTATTAAAGACCCTTTCTGTGATACAAAAGTGAAAGAAATAGTTTTCAGAACATAAACAAGTCATTAACGATAGTATCTTCGTTATGACCCCAAAATATAAACGCACAAGAAGCATCTGATATTATGCTTTTTAAGTGTCCTAAGTAGGTTGCCGGAGTAATCAACTCCCCCCCCCCCCCCCCGCAGCTCATCACACCTATAATTACAGTATTACAACAGCTTAAATTTTAGAGTAAATAAAATAGCTTTCATACTCCAGTAACAAATTTAATGCAAGGATTAAAGAAATATTTAGCTGTATTCAGAGGAGAGCATTTCCAGTTTAACAACGGATTTATTGTTGGCTCCTGGTCTTCCATTGTCCAGACCCATCAGTTTGAAAACAAGAAAAACTCAGAGACTCAGGGTAAAATTCAATTTCCTCCCCTGCCATCAACTACTATATGTATTGGTTAAATTACCGTAAAACCCAGAATCACATGCAGCTTTTTCGGCCCCTGCGGCAGCCTGCCACTTGTCAGGACTGCCCTATGGGGAACACGTTGATAAAAAGCCAGTTTTTGAATCCCACGGCACAACAGGAGATGGGAGGGTCAATCCTGGCGACATTTGTTTCCTTGACATTTCCTGGCTCCCAGACCAAAAAGTTCCTTTCCGGTGACTTCCTGGCATGCTCGCTTTCTCCCTTTATTCTTTCCTTCTTGTTTTTTGGTGGGGGAGAGCTTTATAAAATAGCAACATGTTTAAGAAAAGGCGAAAGATTTATGCAAGCTGAAGAGAAACTAGAGTGTTAAAACACAGCAGTGTGTGCATGGCTCTGTCCTTTGAACGTCCGTCTCTTGGTTTCAGCTCAGTTTATGATCTCAGGGTCGTGAGATCGAGCCCCACGTCGGGCCCCGCGCTCAGCACAGAGTCTGCTTGTCCCTCTCCCCCTGCCCCTCTCCTCTCTATGCTCATCTTCTCTTTCTCTCTCTATAATAAATAAATAAATCTTAAAAAAAAATACCATGTTTAGAACGAGCCAACTGTCAGGGCATTTCTTTTTCAAACCTATTTTGGAAATGTTTGAATCGGACCTTTACATACTGGTGCTGAAGGTTTGCGGCATGGCTCCTGAGCTTGGGTAGTCCATAAACAGACTGAATTTATCCCAGCGGGCGGAGAAGGGCTCCGGTCCTACCATTTTCTAGCTGCGTCCTCTAACCGCTTCAACTTCCCGAGCGGCAGTTTCCTCTTTCCCAATGTGAAGGTCACAGCTACCTGTGCAGGGACAAGCAAATACAATAATACAGAGGAAGGTGTTGGTGATGAGTCGTGGAATATAGCTGAGCGTGGTGCCTTTGACAATACAGTCATTGAGTTACCTTGCACAACCAGAGGAGCCTGGAAGTTAGTAGGCAGTTCTCAGTTCAGTGAGTCGGCCACCAGGGGATCCAGCTCAGTGTCTGCCATTCTCTTGGCTTCTCCTCATGGTTTCAAAATGGCTGCTGCAGCTCTGAGCTGGTGTCTTCACAGAAGAGTAACTGAGGCAGAAGGGAAGGGGGCAGGACAAAGAGTCCTCTTCTCAGTAGGCTTTCTCTTTTGTTTGAGTCAGAGGGAGGAAGCTCCCAGCATCTCTCGGAAGACTCCCTGTATGGCCACCAAGCAGAGCCAGTGCCCATGATTGCCATCATCCCGTCACTGGCAAGAGTAACGGGGTTGCCACAGGAGGCTTGGACCAATCTTGATTCCTCCCCTGAGGCTGGGCACATTGCCACTGGAAGAGAATGGTGGCTTTGTTAGGAAGGAGGACTGGGAATGTTTTGGGGACCAACCAGCAGTGTCAGGTGGGTGCTATAGAATGTGACCCCAGAGGAGGATGGGGACACATGGGGAGCGGCCATCCACTGGCCTGCCACAGTTTTCATACCCACACCCCCTTTGGGAACAATTCTCAGCCACTAAATTTCTGTTTCCCTCGGGGTCCTGTGTCCAGCTCTGTCCCCAGCCAGAGTCAAAGGCAAGGTTGGTGTGTTTGGGGATTCTCTCTGGCACAGCCCCATTCTTGCACTTTACGGGCTTTAACCCTTCAGTGGACGCTATTCTGACCCCACAGTGACTGGGGAAGGGGAATACCTGTATCACCCTGCAGTAGGCTGGTGAGGCTGGAGAAACTGGCTCAGCCACTCCGAGGACAAGGACATCACTGCACCCAAACTCGTGGATGGAGCCCTGTACCCATTAGGTATGTGCCCAGACAGCTCCCCTCTTTGTCCTCCCTTACGCCTGGCCATGGGTCTCCGTGGCTTTTCTCAGCAGCCGTCTGTCACCGTGGCCCTCAGATTCCCTTCCAGAGCGTGTGCAGTTATAACCATGGTCCCTGGAGCACGATGTCCCCTTTACCTCAGAAGCTTCATCTCATCAGATCCAGCCTTTCTACACGCCCTTGGACTCTTCCACCTTCAAACAGCAACATGACGGGACCCCTGCTCAGACTGGCTTAAATTAGAAAGGGAATTTATCAAGGCACCTGGGTGCCTCGGTCGGTTAAGTGTCCGACTCTTGATCTCAGCTCAGGTCTTGAACTCAGGGTTGTGAGTTCGAGTCCTCAGTTGGGCTCCATGCTGGGTGTGGAGCCTACCTTAAAAACATTTTTTAAAATAAATAAAAAGGGGATGTATCAGCTAGGAGCTTGCCACAGCCTCGCCTGACACCGTGTGCCTTGTTGACTTTGTGGGGTTGTCTTGAAGAGGACGTGCTCTGGACTAAGGGCTAGAGGCCTCTGTCTCAGACTGTTTGAGCTGCTATAACAAAACACCATAGCCTGGGTGGCTTAAAAACAAACATTTGTTTCTGGCAGTTCTGAGGCTGGAAGTGCAAGATCGAGGTGCTGGCAGATTCGTTGTTTGGTCCCTGCTTCCTTGTTCGTAGACGGCGTCTTCACCACGTCCTCATGTGGCAGGAGAGGCAAGGGGGCTCTCAGAGGTCCTTTAATAAGGGCACTGGTCCCATCATGAGGCTGCACCCCCATGTCCTCATCACCTCCCAACCGCCCCACCTGCGAATGACACCATATTGGGGATTAGGTTTCAGCACAGGGCTGAGCTCTGGGCACTGGATCCCCTGCCCTTCACCTTCAGGGCCCCACAGGGTTTTGGTACAATCCTACACCTTCAGAGAAGCCGTCTCCTCTCCCAGATTTCTACCCGGTTCTCCCTCTCCCCCTAATTAATTCTAACCCCCACCATGAGGCACTTGGCGTTCTTCCAACCCTGCTCTTTGCAGGGCAGGTGCAGACCCTTTTGTCTTTGCCCCTTGCCATGCTCCCCGGCTCCCCAGCTCTCCAGCTCCCACTGCCACTGGGCTGTGACCACCTCCTTATCCAGGATGGTAGACCCAGTGTTGGGCAATGGCATGCCCGTTTGCCTACCCTTCCCTTGCCTCCTTTTCTTTAAAAAACAAAGAAGCAAAAGAAAAACCAAAGTGTATGTTGCTTTAACATGATGAATGTTATTGATAACCCCACCACCCTAGAACAAGGACTATTTAACATTTTGCATAATCCCGTCCAGTCCTTAATCCTCAGACAGATTTACACCTACCCCACGTATAGCTGGTTTGTGTGCATTCTGACCTTACGATGAAAACGTGTTTCCAGGTGCTGCACGATCTTTGTGGCCGTGTGTCACAGCTGCACCTGAGCCCATCAATGGAACCTGCATCTTTCTGTCCACCCAGAATCTAGGCCTCCTCCATATTTTTGTTGACCCAGAAAATGGAGCAGCCAGTGGTTTCATGGGGCAAGTGTCTTCCTTCTGTTATTCACTAGGATGTAAGTAACTGCCTCACGAGGAACATCTCTAGGCCTTTGTTTTTTGTTTCGATTTTAGAATATCCAAATTTGTCTTTGATCCAAACTGTACTGGTGAAGTCAGGTTTTATAATGGACAGCATGGTTTCCGTCTGTCTTTTGGGTGGATTTTTCACTTCATTCGGCTTTGTTGTCGTTGAAAGCAAAGGCAGTTGATAATAAAGCCTTAAAACACGATCTAGAAAAACTGCGGATTCATCTCGGAATCAGGCTCCTGCTTCTGTTTGGTGCCAACCCCCTTCTGGAACAGCAGTTTGCAAGTGCCCGGCCTCGCGCCCACCGCGCGCCCGTGGCTTCTCTCTAACTCTGTGAACAAACGTCATTTGGTTTTGGGAGTGCTCTCTGGAGGCCACTCATAACCTCCGGCTCCTTCCCCGTTCGATTTTCTCCATGTGTAGGATCAGGACTAATCTTTAATTGTTGACACAGGCCCTCAGAAAACATCCCTTCATCATGTGCAGAAACAGATTTCAGAACGAAGCATGAATGCTCGGGAGAAAAACTAAGTTTGCAGATGTAGTTTTAAGGGAAGGCACGTCAGTGTGCGCCTAGAGGCTGCCGGGGAGGTCACTGAGTGCCTCTCTTTGCACACCTTGGGCAGAAGGGTTCATGTAGGCGTCCTCACTGCCTCACCCCAGCCCCCACCCCGGCCTCCCACCCCCAAGCCCCCCCAGCAGGTGGGCTTCAGCCTTGCAGAAGGGACAGTGACTGCCCCCAGGTAGTGAGCATCTGAACCCAGGTGACCTGACTCCTGGTGCTGAGCCCTCTCCCTCGGCCTCGCAGCAGACCCTTGTGGGAAGCAGTCATCGAGCGTGGCCCAGCAGCAGCCTTTTCTGCCCGCGTGGACATCCTCCGTGGGGGGCAGGGAACGCTTGAGCTTTAAGCAGACCCGAGACCGGCTCTGCCGTTTCCCAGCTGTGTAACTTCGGGTAAATGACTGCATTTCCAAACCTCTGTTTTGCCCATCTGTTTTTTGTTTGTAATATTTTATTTCTCTCTTTGGGAAAGAGAGGGGGACAAGCAGACTCTGCACTTGCGAGCCCAGAGCTCGACGTGGGGCTCCATCCCAGGACCCCAACGTCAGGACCTGAGCCGAAACCAAGAGGCGGAGGCTACACTGACCGAGCCCCCCAGGCGCCCCTGCCTGGCTGTTAAGTGGGGATTATAATACTTGCCTCGTGAGGTTTCAGTGGGGATTAAACAAGCCGATAGGCCCAAAGTGCCCCAGACGTCACACACGTCCCGCGCATGGCCTTCTTTGCCTGGATCCAGAAGGCGCGTGTGTGTCTGTTTGCCAGTTGGAGAGGAGGCCCCGTGGTCCCTTTAATGCTGGGATCCCGCCAGCCTCCGGAGGCCACACAGAAGTGGAAAAGGTATTAACACAGGTCCGTTGTCTGCGTCAGTGACAGGAAGCCGGACTGCTTGGTTGCTGAGGCAAAGCAGGGGCTGAATTGGCTCCCTGACTCCCATTTCCCGCCCCAGTTTCTCGTTTAAGTGGAATGAGATTTTTCATTTAAAAACACACACAATTCATGTTTATGACCAAAATAAAAACCTAATTATTCATGAAAATTATTAGATGGATTTTTCATTGTGAAAGGACACCCAAACACCTAATAAATTCGCTTTAAATAATTAGTCTGTTCTTGCGGTTACGCAACATGGCACGAACAGCACCCCCCCCAAATGCTCATGATTAACCTGATGGATTAGAGGCCTCACACACATCTGCTTCAAGTCACGTTGGTAAATGAGAAAATCTTTATTTTTTTGATGTAGCCGCAAAATTGGGGTGGGGAGGAAGGGCTCTCAAGTGGGTAATTTCAGCTTCTAAAACGGACTTTGCCTCCAACTTCAAGTTGTGAAACAAGTCATAAAGCAATTACAGTGCTTTCTGGGGGTTTTAGGAGACAGTTGAAATAAAACCTACCTGGCGTTGGGCCTCCCAGGAGGATCTTCACACACACACAAATGCAGTCTGTCCGTTGATTTAACGGTGCCTTTTCCGTCACCATCCATGGCATCTTCTTTTCAGCCTCGTGGTGCAGTGCAGTCAAGTGAAGGGCAAGTTCACGCGGTGGTTGGACTGAGGTGTGTGGCCTGGGTGTGAGGCTGAGCCACTGTGAGGTCTGGAGGGCACTGGTGCAAATTCACGTGAGAGGAAATGTGCGTGCGTGTGAGAGTGTGCACACATGTGCGTGCATATAGATGCATGTGAGTATGCATGTGCGTGAGTGCACACGCACACGTGCGTGCATATAGATGCGTGCGTGTGAGTGCATGCGTGTGAGAGTGCACACATGTATGTGCATATAGATTGTGTGAGTGCATGCACGTGAGTGTGCATATAGATGCATGCGTGTGAGTGTGCATGCGTGTGAGAGTGCACACGTATGTGCATATAGATGTGTGAGTGTGCGTGCGTGTGAGAGTGCACACATGTATGTGCATATAAATGTGTGCGTGTGTGTGAATGTGTGTACATGCGTGCACATGGGTGTGCCTATGGGCGTGTGTGTACACATATGCACCACAGAGGTGGTCCCACCCGCGTCCTCCTGACAGCCCCTTTCCCCGGGCCCTCCCAGCTCATGCCACAGGCTCCAGAGCAGCGAGATCGGGGTCTGAGTCCGGAGCTGCCTCTCAGCCGGCTGCAGGGGCCGGGACAAATGTGTTGGCTTTTCCAAGCCCCTACTTCCTCCTCTGGAAAAGGGGTGACAGTGGCTACTTCCCTCTTTTCCCCTGAGGAATAAGTGACACGCACTTCCCAGGACAATGAGTGAGCCGTCACATCGCCCCTCGCTCCCAGTCTGCTAAGCCTGCCAGTGGCGGCTGCCAGGAGTGTTCGTTAACCTCCCTGCCAGGGCCCTTCCTGGGGACCGTTCCTCCCCCTTCTCCCCTCCTCCCCCGGCCTGTAGCGAGGGGCTCACACTCGGGGCTCCAAATGGGATGAGCTGGAGAAAGATGATTCCTTCCCGGGCTTTCTTCTGTGCGCCTCCTTTAGCACCTGGCCCTTCTGGAAATGCTTGGTCTCTCTGGGTCCTGTCACTCCGTGCCTCAGGCAGGCCTGGCCCCTCTGCTTTCCTCTTGTTCATCTTCCTAAAGAGACTTGGCAGGGTGTCCCTCCCCTTGCTCCCCAACCACCCTCAATGCTGCCCGTGGCCCATGGGCCCTCACTCGGCTCCAAGGTCAGGTGTCTGTGTCCTTTTAGCCTCTCCACCGCCCGCTCACCCATCTCTCCCCACAGGAGGTGGGTGGGGTGTTGGGGGGACCCCGTCTGTCTTCCTCTGCTCAGGCTGCCCTAACGAAGCACCGCAGTCGGCGGGGGGTGGGGTGGGGGGTGTGTAAACAACAGGAGTGGAGTCTGGAAGCAGAGGTCAGGGTGTCGGCTGGCTTGGTTTCTCCTGAGGCCTCTCCTCAGCTTGCAGATGAGCGTGCCCTGCCTGTGTCCTCTCTCGTGGTCTTCCCTCTGTGTCTCCGTGTCCTGATCTCTTCTAGAAGGACATCAGTCACATTGGATTAGGGCCCACCTCAGTTGACCTCATTTTGGCTCAATCACCTCTTTAAAGACCGTGTCTCCAATACAGTCACATTCTGAGGTACTGGGGTTAGGACCTCAACATACAGACTCTGGGGAACACCAGTCGGCCTGAGACACTGTCGAATCAGACGACAGGCTGGGAGAAACCACGGGCATTCCCCCTGGATGAGACTGAGAGGCCAGGGTCAGGGGAAGCAGGCCACCTCGGTGTGGGGACTGTGGCAGGGCCTGGCTCAGTGACCAGGGCCGCTGGAGAAGGCCGGCGGGGTGTGAGAAGGCTTGGAGGCCCTGCCCCGGGGCAGCCCAAGGCCTCTCCTCGGCCTGTCCAAAGCCAAGGTGGTGACTAGCCACTCTCCGCCCAGGGCCTAGGATAGGAATTCATCTGTCAGCCCGCTGTGGTGGAGCCTAGAAAGTGGGTTCTGACGGGAAGGGATGTGTGTCTTTGAAAAATCATAAATGGGAACATGAGGGGTTCCTGGGTGGCTCAGTGGGTTGGGCGTCTGTCTGCCTTCAGCTCAGGTCATGATCCCAGGGTCCTGGGATTGAGTCCTGCATCAGGCTCCCTGCTCGGCGGGGAGTCTGCTTCTCCTTCGCCCTCTCCTTCTACCTGCCACTCCCCCTGCTTGTGCTCTCACTCACTCTCTCTGACAAATAAATTAAAAAATCTTTAAAAAACATAACACGAATTGAGGATTGCTGAAGAATTCCATCTTGTTTGGACACTAAACGTTTCAAAGTGTGCCAGCGTGTTTCAGGGCTGAGCTGGGACCCCTGAGGAAATGTGTGCCCATGTGGTTTGGAAGTCACTCAGCGTGTCAGTGGGAGTCACTGAGGAAACTCCACGTTCCTTAGAGAAACGTGTCTGAGCTCCTGCCAAACACCGCGGTTGGGCTAGCTGCTCTCACCGACTGTCTTCCCTTGACTCTACCAAAATTTTCCTGGCACTGAGGTGGAACCCCAAGCCCGGTGGGGTGAAGTTGAGGCCTTCTGACCCCAAGACACCTGCTCCCCCACCTCGGGGGGTGGGGAGCCAAGTATTTGGGAGCCAGGGCCAGAGTGTTTTTGTTCTTATTTTTTTTTAAAGGTATCTTTGACACATTATGATCTCCAAGTATTTTAAAATTACAGTTTGAGACCTTGTGACCACATGTGTGCAAATGTGAAACCATCTCTACAGTCAAGGTAGTGAATGTATGCATCACCCTCAAAAGCTTCTCCTGCCCCCTTGAATTCTGTCCCTCCCATCCTGCCACCCATGTGTCATGGATTTCTCTCACTATGGATTTGTCTTCTTTTTTTAGGATTTTTATACAAACAGAATGACACAAAATTATGCTTCTTTTTTTGCAGGGGGTAGGGTGTCTGTTTTCCATCACTCAGTATAATTATTGAGAGATGCATTTGCATTTTTGCATATATTATTAGTTTGTTCTTTTTCCTTACCAAGTGTTATTTCATTATAAAGAAATGCCATCCTGGGGCGCCTGGGTGGCACAGCGGTTAAGCGTCTGCCTTCAGCTCAGGGCGTGATCCTGGCGTTATGGGATCGAGCCCCACATCAGGCTCCTCTGCTATGAGCCTGCTTCTTCCTCTCCCACTCCCCCTGCTCTCTCTGGCTGTCTCTATCTTTGTCGAATAAATAAATAAAATCTTAAAAAAAAAAAAAAGAAATGCCATCCTTTGTTTATCCCCTCACCTGTTAATGGACATTTGGGTTGTTTCCAGCTTGGGGCGATTACAAATAAAGCTGCTGTTAACATTTGTATACAAGTCTGTGTATGGACACACGCTTTCGTGTCTCGGCGTTTTACAGACCCTGGAATGAAATGGTTGACTGTCTGATAGGTGTATGACTAACTTTTCAAGAAGCTGGCCAGCTGCTGTGCAAAGCCATTGTATCATTTTACATTCCCATTGGCAGCTTAAATAGAATGAGAGTTCTATGTATCCATGTCATGGGTCCTTTTCCCTCTGGCTGCTTTTAACATTTTCTCTTGACTCCTGGTTTGAAGCAATTCAAATGTGATGTGCCTTGGTGTGATTTTCGTCGTGTTTATTGTGCTTGAGTTTCCCTGAGATTCTTGGATCTATGGGTTTATAGTTATTATCAAACTTCGAACAATGTTCTGGCCCTCACTGCTCAAAGTATTTTTTTCTGCGCTACTCCCTCTCTTTCCCCCAGTTTGGAGACTGCACTTACATGTGCACTGGAAGACCCAAAGTTCACTGACGCTTTTCTTTTTTTCTTTCTTATTCTTTCTCTCTGTTCATTTTGGATAATTTCTACTGCTGTCTTCAGGTTCACTAATCTTCTCTTCTGCAGTGTCTAATCTTGCCATCAATCCTCTCTGCTCTGTCTTTCACCTCAGACATGGTAGTTTTCATTCTTAGAATTTCAGTGTAGGTATTTTAATATCTTTGATGCCTCTACTGAACTCCCTGACCGTCTACCATGTAGTCACAATCCTTGTTTTATGGTCTGGGGGGGGGGTGCTAATTCTAACATCTGTGGCAGTTGTGGGTCTGTTTCAGTTCACTGACTTTTCTGCTCATTATGGGGCCTGTTGTCCTGCTGGTAATTTCTTTCTTTCTTTTCTTTTTTTAAGATTTCATTTATTTATTTGTCAGAGCACAAGCAGGGAGAGTGGCAGGCAGAGAGAGAAGCAGACTCCCCACTGAGCAGGGAGCCTGATGGGGACTCAACCCCAGGGCCCTGGGATCATCACCTGAGCTGAAGGCAGATGCTTAACCGACTGAGCCCCCCAGGCACACCCCCCACCACTGGTAATTTCTTATTAGATGCTGGACATCATGAATTTTACCTCATTGGATATTGAATATTTTTGTATTTCTGTAAATTTTCATGAGCTTTGTTGGATTACAGTTGTTTGGAAGTAGTTGGATCCTTTGGGTCTTGTTTTTAGGATCCATTAGGTGGGACTGGAGCCGCATGTAGTCTAGGACTGAGTACTCCCTATGTCTGAGGCAAGACTCTTGGTTCACCTGTCTGGCTGGGGGATGGGCACCCTTCCCAGTCCCATGTAAGAACTACGTGCTGTTCCCTGCATCCTTTTAGGTGGTTCTTCCCCTGGCCTTGGGTCACTGCCTCCCACATGTGCTGATCAGTGCCCCATGGAACATCTGCAAAGAACCCTCCCAGATCTCTGGTTCTCTCGGGTCCCCTGCTCTGCAGCCCCAACTGTCTGGCATCCCTGGACTCCCAGCTCCATCTCTTCTTTAAAAAAACATTTATTTTATTTAAATTCAACTAATTAACACAGAGTGTACTATTAGTTTCAGAGGTAGAGTTTAGTGATTCATCAGTTGCATACAACACCCAGTGCTCATTCCATCATGTGCCCTCCTTAATGCCCATCACCCAGTCCCCATTCCTCCACCCCCCTCCCCTCCAGCAACCCTGTTTGTTCCCTATAGTTAAGAGTCTCTTATGGTTTGTCTCCCTCTCTGATTTCGTCTTATTTTATTTTCCTTCCCTTCCCCTATGATTCCCTGTTTTGTACCTCAAATTCCACATATGAGTGAAATCATATAAGAATTGTCTTTCTCTGATTGACTTATTTCCCTTAGCATAGTACCCTCTAGTTTCATCCATGTCATTGCAAATGGTAAGAGTTCTTTTTTTTTTTGATGGCCGAGTAGTATTCCATTGTGTATACACACCACATCTTCTTTATCCATTCATCTGTTGACGGACATCTGGGCTCTTTCTATAGTTTGGTGATTGTGGGCATTCCAGCTCCATCTGTCCAACTTCAGAAGGCTGCCAGGCTCCATGTCTGTTTTCCCTGCCTGTGCTACAGCCTGGAAACTCTCCCCAGACAGGAAGCTAAAACCCTTGTTCTCTGAGATCACACTGCTTTCCTGCTTGGTATCAATGTCTTCAAAACCTGTGTTCCCCACATTTTATTTGCAGATTTTTTTATTGGTGTTTTTTTTGGTTTTTGGTGGTGCTATTTTATGCAGGAGGATAAATATAGTTGTGCTACTGTATCTTGCCTGGAAGTAGAAATCCATGATATGGCTTTTAAAGGTTTTTGGAATAATTTTAGAATTATAGAAAAATATGCTTACATATGTACATAACCGTAGCACATTCATCAAAAGTAAGAAATTAACTATGATACCTTACTCTAGCAGGCAGAGGTCTAGGAGAGCCCTCAGGATTCCGCCCCCCTTGGTGTACACACTTTGTGTGATTCCCTCCCCTTGAGTATAGGCAGAACCTGTGATTATGATAGGATCATTCCCAGGACTGAGTTACCAATCAGTTGATTGAGTTCATTACAGCATTTATCCTTGGTGGGCCTCACCCAAGCAGGTGAGTCCTTAGAAGGGACTGGGCCCTTCCTGAAGTTAGAGAGATCTGAAGCATGAGAGGCTGTGTGGAGGGGGGCCACATGTCAAGGAACTGTGGTGGCCTCTAGATGCTGAGAGCAGCCCCTGGCTGGCAGCCAGCAAGAGAACGAGGCTCACAGACCACAAGGAACCACATGAGCTTGAAAGAGGACCCAGAAGTCCAGAAAGAAACACCCAGCCAATGCATTGATTTCAGCCTCAGGAAACCACGAGCAGAGAATCAAACTGTGTCCAGACCTTTGACCACAGAAACCCTAGTAAATAGGTGTTGTTTGAAGCTGCTGATTTGTGACAATTTGTTATGCAGCAATTAAAAACTAATACAATTACTATTATCTAAAAAAGGCCAGGTCCAATTCTTTAGTAACAATATCCCATTATTAATCTAGCAATATCTCAACAAAGAGTAATGTGAGGACCAGCATGAAGCTGTGGGTCTATTCCCACCACTTCCAATTTTTAAGATGATTTTATTTATTTACTTATTTTATTTATTTATTTTTTTTAAAGAGAGAGAAAGAGCAAGCATGAACAGGGGGAGGGGCAGAGAGAGAGGGAGAAGCAGGCTCCCCACTGAGCAGAGAGCCTAATGTGAGACTCAATCCCAGGACCCTGGGATCATGACCTGAGCTGAAGGCAGACGCTTAACTCTCTGAGCCACCCAGGCGCCCTTTAAGATGACTTTAATACACCCGTATTGTGTCTTGGTTGGAGATGGTTAGGATTTTGATTAATAATAGATCTGTCATATGAGGAAATATTTGCAAATCATATATCTGATAAGGATGTAGTATCCAGAAAATGTAAAGGACTCTTATAGCTCAACAACAAAAAGACAAACAACCCAATTTAAAAATGGGCAAAAGACTTGAACAGACATTTCTTTAAACAAGATTGCAAATGATCAGCAAGCCCATGAAAAAGACACTCAACATCATTAGTCATTAGGGACATGCAGATCAAAATCACAATGAGATACCGTTCAACACCCACTAGGATCTGTTGAGGAGGATGGGGAGAAATTGGAATGTTCATACATTGTTGGTGGTAATATAAAATGGTTCAGCCACTGTGGAGAAGTTTGGTGGGTACTCAAAACATAATATATGGCCTTAACCATATGACCCAGCAATTCCACTTCTAGGTATGTACCCAGAAGAACTGAAAACAGGTACTCCAACAAATACATACACTCGTGTTCACAGCTCAACTGTTCACAATAGCCAAAAGGTAGACACAGCCCAAATGTCCATCGACAGATGAATGGATAAACCAATTGCAGCGTAGACACCCAACAATATTATTCAGCCATAAAAAGAAATGAAGTGCTGATTCATGCTACGGAGTAGACAATGCTCAAGAACATTATGCTAAGTGAACGAAACCAGATACAAAAGGTCATATATTATGTAATTCTGTTCCAGAATACGTGAATCCATAGAGACAGAAAGATTGGCAGCTGCCATGGGCTCAGAGGAGGGGGAATGGGGAGCAGCTGCTTAGTGGGCACAAGATTTCCTTTTGGGGTCATGAGAATGTTTTGGAACTAGATAGAGCTAGAGAAAGGGGTGGTTGCACATGCCACCAACTGTTCCCTTTAACATTGTTCACTTTAATTTTATGCGGTGTGAATTTCACCTCAATTCAAAAAATAGATGTGTTATAGAAAATAACAAAGCTGTGCCTCAGTGGGTGTTAAGGGACTTCGTGATTTCTTTTTACCCAATTTTATAAAGGGAACTACAGACTTTATTCAGATCTCCCTGGTTTTTCCTCTAAAGTCCCCTTCCTGTTCCCAGATCCCACCCCGGATACCACGTTGCATTTCGTTGTCATGTCTCCTTGGTCTCCTCGGTCTATGATGGTTTCTCAGTCTTTCATGTTTTTCATGACCTTGACCATTTTTGGACATATTGGTCAGGTAGTTTGTAGACTGTCCCTCAGTTTGGGCTGCTCTTATGAGTAGACTGGATTCTGCGGGCTTGGGAAGAAGAGCACTACAGTGGATTGCCATTGTCATAGTGTCATGTCAGGGGTCTGTGATGTCACATGACCTATCACTGGTGACACTAACCTCGATCACTTGGTTCAAGTAGTATCTGCCAGATTTCTACATTATAAAGTCCCGCTGTTTTCCTTTCTCTTTCTTTCGGAAGTGAGTCTAGCCTTCACTCAAGAAGTGGGGAATTTTGCTCCACCTCCTGGAGAGGGGAGTATCTACATATATTATTGGAAGATTTGTCTCTTCCCACTTATTTATTCAATCATCTCTATCAGTACGGACTGATGGGTTTCTAACCTATCCTTTGGGTGATAGATAATCTAATACGGCATTATTTGTTTTGTTGCCTAAGTTGTTCCAACTTGGGCCATTCTGAGCCCTTTCAGGTAGGTTTTGTGTTTCTTTGACATACTCTTCCCCCACCTCCTTTTTTCAAAAGGGACTTCCTTACTTTCTGCCACTACAAGGCACTGATGGTTCATCTTGTGTATTTCCTGCCCTGGGTTAGAATCAGCCATTTCTCCAAGGAGCCCTGCTTCCTTTTCTTGGAAAATGGTATTTAGAAACCAAGTTCAGGTACGGGGTGTGCTTGCTGCTTCCAGGATGTCCTTGGTTGTAGGTTGTCTCTGCACACAGCTAGCGTATATATGCCTGAATATCCACTCCCCTATGTACACATACCTATGATTATTTCCGTATGTCTCTTTCTGTATACATTAGATATGACCTCTTAGTGGCGTCACTGACCCATCCAGCACCACACGGGTCATTCTGTCTCTCCCCCTTTGTGTCTTTATAACTTCTTTCTTGGACAGTGAGAAGCCTGGCTCTCATCACCCATAGTCTATTTACTCACTCGTTCAACGCTAACGTATATGTAAAGTAGTTTCAAAATCGCTAACCTTTCAGAATTGCCCTCGTTAATGCCCGTTGCCCAGTGAGACAGTGAGAAACAACTTTCCCTGCCGGAGGACAGCATCTCTGTATGGCTCCTTTTGTGTTCAGTCTGATAGCTCTTCATCAAAACACTATTTTGCAAAGTTACTTAGGTCAGCTGCCTGCTTTTCCCACCACTTGCAGCAGTCATAACGTAGTTAGATTCATTCGTCACAGCCTACGTTTCATCCAGAGATTCTCCCACATCCGGGTTGATTTTTAAAGAAAATGTGTATCCGTTAAAGTTCACTCTTTGAGATGTCCAGTCTTACTGGTTTTGACAAATGCACAGAGTCGTGTGTCCAGCGCCTCAGTGCCACACAGAGCAGTTCGATCAGCCTCACACTGTCTCCTTGTACTTCACGTCTCACACTCCTCCAACCTTCAGCAACCCCGGACCTGATTTCTGTCCTTTTCATGTTGTCTGGCCTGGCTGTGGATGGCAACTTTTTGTTTGGTTGGTTGGTTGGGACACGAAGATTGCTTGTAAGTGGAGTTGGCCATGCTTTGTGGTTGGAGTTGGTGGATACCAGGGTGCAGGGCCCACCCTGATGCTTATTACATCGCCCTCTGGAGTCTCAGTGCTCTCATCTGTAAATGGGCATAATAGTCCCCACCTCTTGGTGGTGGTTGGGGTGGGGGTCTTGGCAGGTCTGGAGGAGGTAGCTGCTGTTGGCACTGTGCCTGGTCCCATAAATCATCAGTAACTCAGTAATAATACCTTGTATTTTATATCCTCCTCATCTCCGTGATGAGCTATGCAAAAAGGAATGTCAGAGGCCAGGTCTCGCTGCCCTCTCAGATGGCTGGCCTCAGTGACAATGCAGCAGGGGCCCCTCCCCGTGAGAGTGGAAGGAGGGCAGAGGATTTGTGGGGGGAGCAGAGAGGGTCGTCTGGTGCTTGTGGTGCTAGAATCATCTGTCTGCCATTCACAAATGGTCCTTGGCAGGGCGACTTGAGGGCTTCATTTTGGTTCTTCCTCTTCTTCCAGGCTTTTTTTTTTTAACTGAGAAGATGGTCTGACAACACGGCAAGGACTTCTAAAGAAGTAAATCACCATAATCCCAACACCCAGGGGGCTTTGTGTTTTGGTAGCTGCTGCCACCCCATGCCTGAATTTTTACACAGATACAGACCTTTTATTTACGGTATCATGAACATCTCCCCCCCCCCCACTTCTTGCTATGCAGTGTTACTAATGACATTTCACGAAATATGACAGTTTCATCTCGGGGAGTTTCACCATCCGTCTCTAAACTGCTCCCACTGTTTCGGGGGGCACAACTTCATGGGTATAATTCTTTGTTCCTGCTGATTTTTATTTCCCTGCGATTTCTTCCCGAGAGCAGGAATCTTCTGTCAAAGAGGACAGGAATGTCTTTGTGGCTTTATTTGTGCCATTTTACAGAAATAAATGGTGACATCCTACGTGTATTCATCTATATTTCATCAGAATGCACCCGTTCGAGGCTGTGATCAAGCATCTGGCCGAGCATCCCAGACTAGTGCTCCCACAGGTCATTAACAAATCTATCATCTAACAGTGTAATGCTTTTCTGAGAAAAGAAATTCTGAGATTTCCCCCCTGTGCTCACTGCCCCTCCCCCAACTCCAACTTCAAGTTCTCCTCCTCTGGACTGGTGGAGGGAATGCTCCCAATGTCTGAGGGACTTTTCTCTGAAACTCCTCCTTTTGTTACTTTTGGAGTCAGGACTTGTTTGCATATGTAAAACCAGGACCATATTGTTTGCAGATGCGAGGGGTGCTGCCAGATAATTGAATGCAAAAAAAAAAAAAAGAAAAGTTGAGGCCTTCAAATCATTTTTACAAACCTGGACACAAAAGAATATTTTCTTAGAATTAGAGAAGAAAAAGCGAAGCATGGAAATATTGTGGGATTGGGTTTCTAATTCAAACATTTCACTTTGTGTTCATAGCAGTGGTATTTCAAACCCACAGAAAGGCGCCTGGGTGGGGGTGGAGGGCAGGGGACTAGCAGATAAAAATGCAGATTCTCCATATAATCCAGAGAAACACATGCATAGATGCATAGACGGAGTTAGAGTCAGTGACCAAACAAAAACTCGAATTACGTTATGATCCCACCTACGAGCATTAACAATAAGGTTAACCCCCCCCCCAACCTCCAATAGCTTCCTGTTTAGCTTTTTATTTTAGATAAGAGCAGTTTGGAAGTAATTGTGCTTCCTATCAGTATGTGATAAGCCCTCCCTCCCTTTTAGGAGAGCGGCCCAGATGTGATCGCTGGTAAAAAGAATTGTTTTTTAGCATTAAATGCTTTGGTTTCCAACAAGGAAGCGAGTGCGGCTTCTAGCTGGTCTAGCAATGATAAAAACAGATGAGAGAGCGTCTAGCACAACTTGATGGGCTTGAACGAGAAGGCTGGATTTGTTTGCTGTGTACATTTTGAAATCTGTAACAGTATCTGCAAATACAGTGGGGGAAGAAAGTGAGTTCTGAGACCCTGCTCCAGCCTGTATCCGCGTCGTCCGCGGGCAGCTTCGGTGCTCTGGCTCAGAGACACGGTCGCTAGTGGGCCACAGGGTCCGCACAGCTGGGGGTGGTGCTGGGGGTGGGGAGCGCGGGTTGCAGAGCTAGGAGGGTTACCATCTGCTGCTACTGCTAGTGGAGATGTGGAGCCCAGGGGAGCTCCGGGTGGCTTAGGGTCGCTCTGGGCCAGGTGGACCAGAGCAGGAGTGAGTGACAGGTAGGGGTCCAGCTGGAAGCTGGGAGCCTGCAACCAGAAGCCCAGCCAGGTTCTGATTTCTGGGGCAAGCTGAGGTCTTGGGGGGCTGGGGAGGTGCGATGAAGATGGACAAGTTAGTGCACCTAAAGGCAGCACCCTTCCACCCTCTGCCTGTCCGTGGTACCCCTGCCATGCAGCCTCTGCCACAGGGGGGGTATAACCACGTTCCTGTGTCCCCTCAAAACCTGCAGGCTTTCACTCCTTCTCTTGTGGGTATCAGCCTCTGTGGCCCATCTGTAAAATGAGGGTGAGGCTGGCAGGGCCGGGGGTGGACCTTGGAAGTGCTTGGCAGGTGGCTGGAGCTCCTGGTCCAGGGTTGCTTCTGCCAGAGGCAGACTGGGCTTGGCTGTGAAGTCCCCTCTCCTGTGACAATTCCAGGCTTGGTGCTCAGGGGCTCAAAAGTGGGGGTGCCCTTCTCACCTCGTCTAAAGCACTGCTTTAAACGTAACAGTTTGGGGGTCACCTGGCTGGCTCAGTCGGTAGAGCATGCGACTCAATCTCAGGGTTGTGAGTTCGAGCCCCATGTTGGGCACAGAGATTACTTAAAAAAAAAAAAAGCCAAACAAAAACAACAGTTTTATTTGCTTCCTATACTGTTTTCAAGGTATTTTAAATTTTTATTTATTTTTGTTGAGAAAGATGACATTTATCAAAAAGTTTTATTTATTTATTCCGAGAGAGAGAGCACGCTTGCACAAGTAGGAGGAGCAGAGGGAGAGGGAGAGAGAATCCCAAGCCAACTCTGCTGAGCACGGAGCCCAACGTGGGGCTTGATCTCACGACCCTGAGATCATGAACTGAGCTGGAACCAAGAATCAGGTGCTTAACCCACTGAGCCACCCAGGGCACCCTGAGAAAGATTACATTTTTTTGTTTGAACCTTCTGGTGGTAGTATCATGTTTTGTCATTCAGATTATCCCATTTGGGATTTGCTTTGTTTTGCTTTGAGGGAGATTTTTTTAATTTGTTTGGTTCCTAGGGAAAGGTTAATACTTTATTTTTTCTTGTTAGGACTCAAGTCTTGGCTCGTTTGGGGATTATGGGCCCGTCATTTCACTCTCCTCAACCTGGATTTGGGTTTGGGGACTAAATTTTTTTTTTTCCCCAGCGTGTCCCCGATGTGCGAGACAGGGACAGTAATCGGGCCTCCGAGGTTACTCCGACTGGTCCATCAGGCAATGATTGTGCCAAGCTGTACTGTGAGTTAGCAAAATAGTGGAGCTGGGATGTTTCGCCCTAATTCTGGGGTAATTCTCTTCCCTTCTGCCAAATCTAACACAGGGCTGGGCATGTGTAGAGATTCTTGTTAAATGGACGGAGCCAAATTTTCTAGGCCAAGGATCCCTGCTGGTAAGAAGGAAGGAAGATGTCATCAGGGCGGATTAGGGCTGGGCCTGGGGTCTGAGGCCCCATGGGCTGTGGAGGTGGCTGCGAGGGGGTCCTGGGGCGTCCTGGGTTCGGATCCGACCTAAGGACCAGGGGTTGGCTGCCCAGGCCCAGCTTCCCTCTTCTCTGCCCTCTCCTCGTCACACTGACTGTATGGTCTCTCTGGCTTTTCTGGGTTCATGTTTGAAAATGGGTAACAGGGGCGTCTGGGGGGCTCTGTCTGTTAAGTGTCTGCCTTCACCTCAGGTCATGATCCTTGGGGTCCTGGGATGGAGCCCTGCGTCTGACTCCCCACTCAGCAGGGGTCTGCTTCTCCCTCTGCCTCTCCCCCCTGCTCATGCTCTCTCTCTCTCTCAAATAAATAATAAAATCTTTAAAAAAATTTTAAAAATTAAAAATAAAATTTTTTTAAAAAATGCTGTAACAGAGCAGAAACCTGCCGCCTTCTTCTGAAGGACTCCCAAGTGATCGTTGCATGGTTATTTTGGTTTTTCCTCTCATGCTAAAACTGCCTATAGCATTTAACCACCGGGTAAAAAAAAATGTGCCCCACCGTGCCACCCCCACTGTCGATCTTTCCAATACATCGGTGGTTGCTGATTTTTCCACTTCTGCCCCTGTCCGCTCTCAAACTCATGCTCATTTTTTTCCCCCTCTCTTTTCTTTCTGGTCCAGAAGTTGGAGGGACTGGCCAAGCACCGGACAGTTCGGGAAGCGCCGACCTCATGCGTCTGCCCACCAGGTAAGTGGATGTTTGATGCTCGCGGGCCCCTGATTTCCCGAGGCCGGGCCTCCTGCCTCCTGTCTGCTCTGAACTGCCGAGCACGTGGTCAAGAGGCTGACCCTGGCTTTCAGACTGTGTGTTGCAGCTCGTGGACCACCCCACTCGTGGGGTCTTTCTTCCTATGTCTTCCCTGACCAGCTCACCAGTCATAGATTCTAGCAAGGTTACCTGACATGGTTTGATGAGGATGGTGGTCTGTTAGAAACTGTTCGAAATGACTTATAATGAAGACGTAGATACGAGGAAAGTAACAGCTGTTCCATGTCAAAGACCGAGGAACAGGCCTGGACTGTCCGCACGGTATTAACATTGTGACCCCAGCTCTATTTCAGACATGGCGGGATGAGTAAGGAATCTGGCGAATATAGGTTTTTTCGGGTTTCGTTTCTTTTGGTGGAGGTAGAGGAAGGAAGATGGGAACGTGGTCTGAATGATTCGAATTATCGCGTCTGTCTTGGGTTTTGGTGGTGCAGCCAGGGTGGCTGAGAATCAGACCAGGATTTGTGGATTTCCCATCCTTGGGGCTGAGTCCCGAGTCCCAGCAGGTCTTCCGGTGGTCCTCATGGGAGCTTTGTACAGACCCTCATCGAGACTTCAGGTGTGCGGTCTTGGCCCTGGTATTTTCAGGGTTAGAATTACCCTCTATCGAACAGTGAGTAGTACCTACCGGTGAATGAGTTGGAAATTGCAATAATCCGTAGGCTCCCCACCATGCAGGACAAGCTGGAGAACACAGGAGCTGAGCCCCGGGGACCTTGTCCTTGCTGTCGCTCCGTCCACTAGCCAAGTTGTCTGGCTTTTCCCAATCTGGCCGAGACACGAAGCTCCTTGAAAATGAACATCTCCATATTGGGAGATGCCCTGGGATTTCTGCAGAGGTGGACCTCGCAGTGTGAAAATTCAGTCTCCAAGGGCCCGGCTGGAGAGGATTTTATGGGCGAGCTTGAGTTAGTCTTTAATAGTACCTCCAACATTTCAACAGGAGGGAAAAGGACGGGACAAGCAACGACATCATTAGCAGATCAGGAAGTCAGACATTTGATGCTCTTGTGGGGTTTTTTGGTATTTTTTTTCCCTCCTCTTTCTGAGTGCTATATGGATGTCAATTCATGGGAGTTATGTGGAGAAGTATTTTTTAAACTGGGAGTCACAAAGTGTTTGTAGGATATGAAATCAGTTCCGTGGGTTGCAGCCAGCGTTTTTGAAATTTTGAACTAGCTGTAGACTGGAATAAAAACATTGGAGTGAAGTTTTTGTTTGAGCTATTTATATTTGGAGTGTATGACCTGGATGGTGATTGAAAGGGGTTTCCTGCTATGCGTTGCTGACCGGAAGTTTGAAAGTCTCAGATACAGATGATGGGCAGAGAGGGAGGAGGCAGTGAGGGGGCGTAGAGCTCCTGAATAAACCTGGGCTGGGGCCACATCTTGGTCTGCTGCTTATTAACCCTCAGGGTCTTTATCGAAAATTGATAACGATATGGGAGTGGGCTCTGTAGGCTTTTTTGAGATTTGTATTTGAGTATAGGTCAAAGCCCATGACCTGGAGACAGTCCTGGGACCTGCCTGCCCTTGGAGGTTCCTGCACCACCAGGAGAGGCTCCAAGAGGGTCTCAGGGGAGACTCTGAGGTCTGAAAGTCTGGTCAGAAACCCCCGTCCCACTGAGAGGAGGGCAGTAACCTCCCCTGCTCTTGGAGGGGGTGCCCTGCTGGCTGTCGGCGCTGCGCTGCCGTAACTGAGGGACTCGTGGCTGCCCTCAAGTGCTCCTGGGAGGCGTGCTCAGCACGGTCATGTGGCCAGTGTGGCCAGGCCCTGATGCACACCCTTGTGCACACCTGCTTTCTCCCCCTGTCACCTCGAGCTGGAGGACTCGCTTGGACCAGAGACCTTCATCGATGCAAAACGCTCTAGGGTGGATGTTCTCTCTGTCATCAAAAGGACAAAGGCCTTTTTTCCTATAGCACTCGAAGCCTCAACCGACTCCCTTTCTTGTGCTCGGATCTGCCCTGCAGACTTTGGGAGTCTGGACCCGCCAACTGCCCTCTGTGGCTTGGGGCCCCATCTGATTTGAGATACTTGCCGATGCCCCCACTCCCCACCCAGTTCCTTCTCACGGCCTGGAGACTGTGTGATCTTTTGTCAGATCCAAGGAGGTCTGATAAAACAGATAAGTGAGGCCAGAGAAGGGAGAGACTCTTCTGTGTGGTCCCATTGTGAAGTGGGCCCTCAGTGGGAGCTGTGGAGCTGAGAAGCCGGCAGCCTTCTTGCGCGAGCCAGGGGCAACAGGCCTGGCAGGGCTGTGCCCTGAGCTGGCCCCGTGTCCTCGGGCAGGGGAGGGACCTGAGCCTTGTACCTCGTCTATAAAATGGTGTAGACGGTTGAATGAGGTCATCCAGGATTCAGGATGGGCCCTAAGTCCAATGACAACAGTCCCTATGAGACAGAAGGGAGAGACGTGAGACACAGAGACACGCAGAGGGGAAGGCCTTGGGAGGCCTGGGAATGATGCATCTCCAAGCTTAGAGCGCCAAGGCTCACCCATACCGACTGGAAGCTGGAGGCGGGTGCAGAGGGGATTCTCCCGCAGCCCCTGTAACACCTGGAGTTTGACTTCTGCCCTCCAGAACTTTGAGAGAATCAGTGTCCTGTCATTTAAAATCACCTCGTTTGTGGCAATTTGTTCTGGCAGCCCTAGGAAACGAAAGCAGGCTGGGATATGAATCCCCCGAGGACCTTGGACGTTGCCAAGGGGGAGGATCAAAATCGGGAGTCCCCCTCCCCCAAGCTGCCCTTTCTCATTCAGCTGCCCAAAGAGCCCCTTCTGCGCTCCCTCAGCAGACAGCTCCAGGCTTTAGACGCACGCGACTCACCCCCGTCCCTTGGGTATTCCAACACACTTTGCTTGTGTGACCTATGTATTTACATGCTTAAAAATGAGCTGAAAGTTTCAAAATGCTACGTAAAGTTTAAAAGTGGTCATTTCTGCATAGGAAATGTGATTAAAAAAAAAAATCTCAAGTACTGCTAAAGATGATTCCCCTTCCCCGTTCTCCCCAGTTCTCCTGCTCGCCTTTCTAGACGCCTTACCAGCGCGCCCCTGTCCTAGAGCAGAACTTTCTGTGATGTGGAGGTGGATAAGATCCTGCAAATACGGCAGCTGCTGTGGGCCGCATGTGGCTGCTGAGCCCTTGGCATGTGGCCAGTGCCAGCAAGGAACTGAATTTTAAAATTTTTACTTAATTTGAATTTCCATTGCTACACGTGGGTAGTGGCTTTGGTATCGGGCGGCGGGGTTTTTGAGGTAGTGCGTGTATATTTCAGACCGCTACCGCCGGGCCTGGGGGTGTCAGGCTGGACAGACAGGAGCTCGCAGTCTGTAGGGGGAGGCTGCCCTCAGAGCGGCAGTTTTAGAACATTGCAGGAAGGGCTCTGGCAGGGGTGTCCCCCAAGGCTCTCCCGTGGCAGATGAAGGCACAACCTGGCCCCCGCTGCGCTAAGAACAGTCATGACCCGGGAGCATCCTAAGGGAGGGATCAGGGCTAGAATCCAGCACCTTGGAGCCAGAGAGCCCTGGGTTTGACTCTGCCCTGTGGTCCCACCCGGGACGTCCTGGGATGGGCCACTCTGGTGTTAAAGTCCTTGTATTACTAACTCTCCATATCACTCCATAACTAACTCTCCTAATTCCTATCGCTGGGTTAACTGCTGGGCCTGGAGGATGGGACGCATTGGGTTGCCAGGTCTGGGTCAGGTTCCTGTTCTTGGACCTGGAGGGACCCCTCGTGGGGGTGGGGTAACCCTGCCCATGTGGGCTGAGAATGGGGAAGGGTAGTTACCACAGGCATAAATAAGAGCTTACCACTCCAGGGGCAGCTGGCCAGCCCGGTCCAGGGGGCCCTCAGCTGGGGACTGGAGACAGAGCCTGCGTTTGGCCGGAGGTTTGTCTCCACTCCGGGCACAGAAGAGCCTTCTTTTCCCTCTGCTGAGCTCGTCCAACAGTTAGCCTGGCCCAGTAACAAAGTGCTTGGACTCTGGACCCTGACTTTCTGGTTCAAATTCTGTCACTCACCAGCTCCATGACCTTGGACACTCATCCACGTAGCCTCCTGCTGCCTCAGTTTCTCATCTGTGAAATGGAGTTTCCAGTAGTAGCCATGTCCTAGGATCGTCACAAGTTACTGCATGTGTGTTGTTTAGAAAGGAACCTCCGTTGCTTTCTGAGAGTGAGTTAGTTGTGGTTACCATTAACTCAGATCCACTGTCCCCAGGCTGAGCCAGACCCACCCGTGTAGCCTGTTACCTTCTTGATTTTCGCTCGTGTCCGGCAGGGCCGCCAGAGCGATGGGGAGAGGAGATTTCGAAGTTGGCGGTTGTCTGGGACTATTCTGGAGGGAAAGAACAAAGGCTTGGCAGACCACATTGGCATGTTCTTCTGGGACATGGGTGAGGAAAAGCTGGCGACAGAGCCCAGGAGGGAGAGAACTGGAAGGGGACAGGGGACGTGTAACCCGTGAGCTCCTGTCACCCGCTAAGGGCTTCCAGAAGGATGCTTGCAAAGCCCCTCGCTCTGCTCCCTTCATACAGTTCACACTGGTTTCCACCCCGGGCTCCACCTGCCCTGGAAGTTTGTTAGGAACTTTTCAGAGAAGTGGCAACACTTTTCATTTCTTTTTCTGTGCCCTTCTGTATCCTTGTATAATATACCAGAGATGTTGTGTGTGGTTTCCAAATGATGTGCACCGGTGAATATATTAATCAGAATTAGAAATTCCCGGCTCTGTCTCAGCCTTTGGAAGTTTGAGCTGAGGAGTGCAGCCCTCCGGAGGAGAGCATGATGTCGAACCTGATACATTTCATTCATAGTTTATGGCAAATGTTACAGAGTGGAACAGAAGTACAAGTTACGCGTGTTCAGCCTGTTTAGTTGTTGGCTTAGGAAAGAACTTAGTGAAGGAATTGCGATTCCCCTTTTTGAATTATTTATGCAGAGAATGTTAAAAATAGCACACTTTTTTAACCTGTTAAATCCTAGTTGGCTGGAATTCGTGATATAAAACAGTCGCTTGATGGCCGTTCTCCCACTGTGTCAGACTGCACGGAGTTGAAGGAGTTAATTTACATGTCTGATCTTGTTTGCTTGTTTGTTGGCTGGAATCCTCTGGAGGATGGTCTCCAGCGCCCACTCCACTATTCTTAAATATTTGTTCTTTCTTTCATTCATCTCTCCCTACCCGTTTTGTGCTTTTCCTGTGGGCAGTATTGACAAAGATTGGGAGAGGCATGGTGGTTGGAGCCTGTCATTGGAGGTCATGGGGCAGAAAGAACCTTACTGTCCTAAGAATGGGAAGAGCCTGGAGAGAATAAAAGTCTTGCAGAAACAACAACAACAAAAAAGGGAGAGATTGACTCAGCGCAGGAGAACCCGGGCAGGGGGGCAGATGATAGCCGGGCAGGGTTTTGAAGACTGTTTGGCATCTCAGCCAGCTGGGACAAGGGACACATTCCACGATCCCACCATTCTGAGCAGAGGCATGGGAGCGCTCTGTTTGGTTGGAAGGCGGCAGTGCGAGGTGAGGGTGGGTCCTGGTTAGGGAGGGATGTGGGTGTTTTTCCACGGGAGGACACAGCTGAGGGAATGTCAGTAGAGTTCAGCATTAAGAGGACCCCAGAAACAGCACGTAGTAAAGAGCGGAGGCAGATCTGGGTCTGGCAGAGAAGATCCCGGAGAGGGTGCTCAGGGTGGGAATGGTCTTTGTCTCGTTCCCTGCCGTGTCCCCTGAGCCTAGAACGGTGGTGGACACGTGGAGGAGGGACGATTGTGTCTGCTAGATGACTTCTGTGGAGGAGAGGTCGTGAGAACTTGAATGGGGGCCATGAGAATTGATGGCTGGGAGCAGCTGCAGGAGGCACGGGGCCACGTGGTGGACGGAACTCACAGACAGGATGGATGGGCACAGGAGGGGACAGAGGTGCCTGAAGCTACGAGCCTGGGGGAGGGCGATGCTCTGAACATCGACAGGAAATCCCTGAAGAGGGATTTGGAAGGGAAGATGGTAAGCGTGGTTTTGGACAGTGAGTGGCTTCCTGAATCAATTAGCAAACCCACTGATGGATGGGAGAAGGTAATTAGAGGTCTTCTCTTAGGGCATCGGCCGGCTACTCTGAATCTGCTAATTACAAAATATACCATGTCCCGTTAGTAAAGGTCTTGCGGTTTAACTGTGTGCTGACTGCTGAGATTTGGAGATTTTCTTGTGACCACCAGAGGGAGCCCACTATATTCATTAAATTCTATAGAAATTTAACAGGAATTTAAAAGCCACGGATAATTTTTTTTTTTAATGACTAAAAAACACACAGAAGTGAAACAGAAAGCCAAGCACCCACTCTGGTGTTTTTTCCTACTAAAATGGAAGATGCCTCAGAATTTTCCAGAAGGTTCCAGAATCAAGTGGTTTCCTGGAAGCTGGGATGAATTATGGGAAGGGTAAAAGAGCCATCAGCGAACGCATTCCTGGAACAGTTGCCCCACCCACCGAACATTTATTGAGCGCCATCTGGTTTAGTCATAGCTGAGAATCCTGACGCTATGGGAAGACAGGACTAAAAGAGTCTTGACCTCAGCTTGGCCAACTCTGTGCCAACTATTGGATGACAGGTGCAACTTTTCACTGCGTAGGGTGTCATGTAACTTTGGAGGTTAGGATTATTAAATGTCCCACAGATCAGGAGCTGCTCACGTGGTTGCATTGCCTTTTCTGAGGGTAAGTTCAATGGGGCCCTCGTATCTGGCTTCTCACCTTACTCTGTATGCCAAAGTATATTCCCCATGCATTGAAGACTTAAATGTGAAAAATGAAACCACGGAGGGCAAGACAAAAATACAGTAGGTCCCTGAAAAAAAAAAACCACGAGGAAGAAGTAGACTAGACTGAGTGTGGAAGTCAGAAACCATAAGGCAGTGGTTCTCAACCAGGGAAGATTTTGCTCCCCAGGGAACATTCGGCAACGTTTGGAGACATTTCTGGTTTGTGTCAAGGTGGGGTGCAGTGGGATGTTCCGGGCATTGAGTGGATGGAGGGCCAGGGATGTGGTTAAACATCCTGCAATGCCCTGGACGGCCCCCAACACAAAAAATGACCCCTCCCCAAATGTCAGTGGTTTCGAGACTGAAAAACCCTGCCATGGTGTAAAATATTTTCTTACATGTCTTAAGCTTAAAGCTTCCATTTTCTGCATAGGAAATCTCGCCTAAACAAAGTTTAAAGGTAACTAAGAAGCTGAAAAAAGTTCAACCTATACAGTACACGTGTGGTTAATATTCATGAGGTGAAAAGCGTTCTTGCCAAAGAATAAGGAAAAGTCAAACATTTTAGTGGACGAAGGGGCAAAGAATACGAATAGGGAGTCGCCAATGAAAAATGCAAATGGCGACACGTTCCTTCAGTGGATACTCACGGGGCACCCACTCTGTGCCAGGCTCTGCTTTGGGCCCCGGAAAAGATCGTCCACCGTGAATAAGTTGTGGAAATTCCTAGTAAAATGAGATAATGTTTTCAGGGATCTGATTGATAATGTTTACATTGTCTTGATCTTTCTGGTGGGCAGCTGTTGCTGTAAAGTCCAAGGGCAGCTGGCTGGAGAATCCTCTCGTTTGGGAATTCTCTCTTCTTGGTCTCTTCAGGCCTTCAACTGATTGGATAAGGCCCACCCACATGACGGAGGGCCATCTGCTTTCCTCCAAGTCCACCTATTTGAATGTTAATCTCAGCCAAGAAAAAAAATCGTCAGAGAAACATCCAGAATGTTTGACTACATATTGGGCACCATGGTCCAGCCAAGCTGACCCATGAAATTAGCTGTCATACCTTCATCTGTTACTTCTCTTGGGGTCCTCCTCCTCCTCTCCCCTCAGATCTCTCCAGTCAGTCAGCTGTCTCACCTGCTTCCCATATGTTGATGAGTCCTCCCTACACCGTTCGTCCACCACTGCCTCCTCCAGACAGTCATCAGCTCTTGTCCTTACCACACCTTCCTCAGGACTGGGGCAAAATGATGTTCAGTTTCAAAGCCTTCCGTGGGTCTCCACTGTCTGTAGGATCCATGTCTTGAGATTTCTCCATGTGATCCCTGCCTCCTTCCCTGCACCCATCTCTCACATCATATCACCTTCCTATCTCAAATCCTATGCCCTAGGGAATGACTTAGCTTCTCTATCCAAACCTGTGTGTCATCGTCATCCTTCTGCCTGGAGTGGCTCTCTCCTCCTGGCAGTTCTCCTTGAAGAATCCATCCACAATATTTCTTCAGATCCGCTGGCCGCACGGACCCTCCACGGGTGTTGGCTGGGGTGGCGGGAACAAGGACACACTCAGCCCTTGTGAAGGGAGCACGCAGAATTCAGCTCTTTCTGTAAATACGTTTGGGTGATTTGTGGCATGACAGATAGGTCTGTTCTAGGTTGGTTTCAGGGAAAGGCCGGTAAAAGCTATTAAGGAAGCCGCCAGGGCTGACACTGTCCTTCTGGAATTCCACCCTGTCCAGGATCGGGGTATCTTCTCATCCCCTCCGTGGGAAAGCCCCTTCGAGGAGTGTTGGCCTCCTTTTTGTTTTTAAACTTGATACTGAACCTCTTTCCATTTTTTCCAGTGTTTTCTCCACTCGGCTTTTTGTGCTTGCTCACTGAGGCTTCACTCTGGCCAGGGCTTGGCTCCGCTGAGCTCTGACTTGGCCCCAGGGTCCGGTGATTGGAAGCTTTTGCATTTGGTTTGGCGCTGGCCAGGGTCCCTTCCCTGTGAATCAGATCCGCTCCTGCCGCCTTGCCCCGGGGCACTTGCCGCTCCCTGTGTTGGGAATATATTCCCTACAAGGAGACACTTAAAAATATCCTTCCTGGGGGCACCTGGGCGCTAAATCTAAGCCTCTGCCTTCAGCTCAGGTCTTGATCTCAGGGTCCTGGGATTGAGCCCCGCTTAGGGATCCCTGCTTATCGGGGAGTCTGCTTCTCCCTCTGTCCCTCCCTCTGCTCGTGCTCTCTCTCTCATTCAAATAAATACATAAAACCTGAAAGAAAGAAAGAAAGAAAGAAAGAAAGAAAGAAAGAAAGAAAGAAAGAAAGAAAGAAAAAGATATTAAGAAAGAAAGAAATATCCTTCCTGGAAAAGCCTTCCCATCCTTTGCAGCTAGCATTTCCTGTGCACTCTGTTTTAGCACCCCCCCCCGCTTTTGCCTAAATTGAGCAGGGTTTGGGAGTTGTGGAGACCTGGGCACCCCCAGACGCCTCCCTAGATTGCAAAGCCTTGTCTCTGTGCAGGAGCTCCTCCTAGGACTCCCCAAGCCCCTCTCTCCCCTTGTCCTCCTGGAGCTGGCTTACCCACAGCCTTGCTCCCTGCGAGCCCTCACCCTAGGCATGGGTGACCCCAGCTTACCTTCCATCCTCATGCAGCTGAGCAAAGCGGGGGGTATGGACCGAAAGCGCTGCCCTTGCTAAACGGTACAGAGAGGATCGGTGGTGGTGGAAACGCACAGAAATGTCCCCTCATTCCCTTCATCTGCTAGTTTGGCGAGCTCCATCCCACTGTGCGGCATGCATCTGCTCCCTTCGTCGTCCTTAACTATGTAGCAGCTGCATGCCACAGGAGCCCGGCCTGGGGACGAGCCCCCAGACCCATGGAAGAAAGAGGCAGCTGCAAGTCTGTGTGGCTCCAGGGAACGGAGAGGAGGGAGGGCATCTCCATGGATGGCGAGCGAGTTTGCACTGTCACTAGCAACAGAAACCAAGTGGGGCAGACGTAGCGGGAATGGGAAAGTACTGGAAGGAGTTCTGAGCTCACAGAAGCCAAGCGCCTGGCGAGGAGGAGGTGGGGAGCGGACAGGATGTGGGGTGGTTCTGGGAATCTGGGCAGCAGGTCCCCAGGGGATCGAGGACTCTCAGATGCGTCCCCTCCAACTGCTTTTATGTGTGTCACTCTGCTTGAGGTTCGGGGTCTCAGGACAGGGAGCCCTACTGGGCAGGCCTGGACCCTGTGCTCATCCCTCCGCCTGGGGCCTCCATGCAGGGTGGAGAGGCAGGGAAGCCCATCCCCACAGGGGCCAGGATGCCTTTCGGTGTCTGGGACAGGAGTCCGGGTTCAGATGCGGGTGGATCCAGCCCTGAGTGCCAGCTGTGGCCTCCCATGGGCCCTGTGAGGTGATTCTTTAAACTGTCCATCTCCTTGTCTGTAAAATGTACCTCGTGGGTTTGGGTTGAGGCATACACTGAGAAAAATACATGTGGAAGTGCTTGGCATACAGTAGGCATCTAATAATGTCTGTGCATTTATCGCTAAGGAAAGTGATCTGTGGTCCCCACGGGGTGGATGAGAGACGGACACAGGTCATTATTATGGGTGGGGTGTTACTGAGGGAGCACGGACAGCATGACCGTGGGGACACTTTCTGTTTGTTGCCTCCCCTGCAGGGATGTAATGTCATTTCTGCTTGGACTCTTGGTTCGTCTGGTGCCAGAGTCCCCCTCATGAAGCTTCTGCTCCAAGATGGAGAAAGAATATCTCCTGGCTCCTCAGGGAGCCCTTGAGTCTGACTATCAGCAGGGAGCTTTATAAAGCCCTTTTCTTTTGGGGGACCCTGGAGATTCCCCCATGATGCAGCAAAGCCTCTCCCTTGACCCCACTGTTCTTTTTTAGTTTTTCAGCCCTGCCTTTAGAAATGGGACTGAATGCCCGGCTGAGCTGCCTTCCCCACGAGGTCATGATTTTCGTGACACTGGGCTTGAAGTGGCCGTGGGCGGCCCCCTCACAGGCTAGCACAGAAGTTCACAGCTGCAGGCTGAAGTTCCGTGGGGAAGAAAAGTCCAGCAAACAAAGGCCAATGCATGGCCAGTGTGGACGAGGGGCCAGACCTGGTTTCCCTATTAGAAACTCACAGGCCTGCCTCTCCTGTGGTGCTTTCTGCCAAATGTACCTTAAAAAATGTATAGACAAGGGGTGCCTGGGTGGCTCAGTTGGTGAAGCATCTGCCTTCAGCTCAGGTCATGATGCCAGGGTCCTGGGATCGAGCCCCACATTGGGCTCCCTGCTCGGCGGGAAGTCTGCTTCTCCCTCTCCCTCTGCCTCTGCCCCCCCCTTCATACTTGCTTTCTCTCTCAAATAAACAAAATCTTTTTAAAAAAAATGTATAGATAAGACCACATGTGCCCCTGGGAGGGTGGGGGCAGCAGGTGACTTGGAGGCAAGGTCGGGAATGCACCAGGGCTGTGGCACTCACAGAAGGACCAGCCAGGGACTGTACGCGAGCGTCACTGCCTGTCACCCAGGTGGGGTCAGAGGCAGGCTGTGTGGGCCCCCTTGCTCGCTGAAGGTCAGCAGTGTATGGGAGTGGTGTACTTACTAGCTGTGACTGTGGTCCTCAGAGTGTCCCCAGAGGGTCTGGCACTGGTCTTAGCACTCTCTCTGGGAGGCTATGTATGGGGTGGGGAGATGGGAGGCAGGACGGAACACAGGGCTGCTTCCTGAGGAAGGGGAGGAGCAGCTGCCCAGGAGTGACTCCCCCTGCCCCCCTGCACCCCCAATAGGACTTGGACTTAATTTCCAGGAGGACAAGGTAGTGCCTTCTGTCCACCCCCCATGCCTGTGTGCTCCCCAAAACGTACATCCCCTCCTCTTGCCTCCTACCCCCTTGGGATCCAGGAGTCCCAACAGGAAGGGCCGGTGAGGGTCATGCTCTGCTATGTGGACACTGGGCCCTTCTCTGCTGGTGGGGTGGGGGGGGTGTAGAAAAGCAGGGAAGGTGTATGTGTGGAGGGGTAAGTTGCATGTGGGGGGCGTGGGGGGGCATGAACTCAGGAGTGAGGGTTTACGGGAGGGATAGTTTATGGCAGGGTGAATGCAGTGGGGTTGCTTTGGTGGGAGAAGGTAGAGGTGAGGGAGGGGTGAGAGAGGAGGGAGCGACTGGTGAACTCAGGCATATCTGCTCTGTCCCCACCAGACATGGGGCTCTGAGCCCCTCAGGCTGCTGCCGAATTCTCTGCCCGGAATCTCCCCCAGCCCCCAGGGCTGACTCCCTTGGTCTCCAGCTCACCTCTTGATGATGGAGTGGCTCCTTTCCTACCTAGAACAGACTGTTTGCTTCCTCCTGGAGGTCCCCACCTCCCCACAGGGCCCCCTTGTCCTATCTTCTTAGCAGACTGTCCTCCTTTCATTAAAAAAAAAAATATCATTATAAAAGCAAGCTGTGCTTCTTAAACTTACCCCACTGCCCCCTCCTCAAAAACAACAGAGCTCTGAAGTTCAAAGAAAAGTCTCCTTTGTCCCGCCCCACCTCCCCACCCTCTCCAATCCCATTCCCTGGATGTAAATATTTTACAAATGCACACATTTAAACTCTTGCAGAAATAAAATAATGCATGGTATTCTGCACTTTTTTTTTTTTTGTCTTCACAATTTAAAGGTGCAGTTCTCTGTCAGTCCAACCTGTGTGGGCTCCAGGGGCCCCTGGCCACGCTTACGTGAGCACCCGTTCAAGTAAACAACAAACTGTGACTGCAGGCAGGGAGCGGGTGCAGCCTCCCCGCTTTCCCTCTGCCTTCCTGGACCTTTTCCAACATTTCCTTCCACACCGGTGGTTTTCACTGTTTCCAGTGCAAAAGTCTCCCTGCCTGTCTCTGGCCCCTGCTTTTGGCAGCAAGTTTCCATAGAAGGCGGCAGAAAGGCGGTGAACATGCACTCCGTTCATATTCTGTGTCTGCAACCGTTAGTGGCTTTGGTCACCACAACATCAACATATCCGTCCCTCCTCTGATATCTGCCTCATTATTTGTTGTAACGTCTCGTCCAAATAGAACTTACCATAGGCCAAGCGCATATCCTACATTTGCAGCTCGGTGAATTTGCACAGACGGCACACCCCTGGGTCCCAGGCAAGGAGCCACGCATGACCCACCCTCCAGAGACCCCTGTGCCTCCCACAGTTGCCCCGGGGGTGGGAGGTGGCTCCTAGCCCAATTTCTCACCGAACAGACTAGCTCTGCCTGTTTTTGTACTTGACGTGAACGGAATCACACGGTATAGAAAGGTGTGTGTCTTTCCTGGAGGGTGATGAGATTTTGGCCATTTTGCCCCCATGTAGTTGGGGATTGCACATTTACTCGTTTTACTGCTGTTGGGCGTTTGGACAGTTTCCAGGTTTGGGGCTCTTGCTACGAGCAACGTCCTGTGTGTTTCGGGGAACACAGATACGCCTCTCTGTTGTGTTCCTACCTCGCGGTGGAATCGCTGGGCATGAGGTAGACAGACGTCCCCGTTTGGGAACGGTGCCACGCTGTTTGTCAGAGAGGCCGCCAGTCCCCCCACGTGTGTCTGAGAATTTTGGGATTCCATGGGCTCCACGTCCTCACCAACACTAGGCAGCTTCTGTGTTTTCCATCTCGGCCACGCCGGCGGCTGCGCTGGCCCGTCTGCACTGCCTTTTCTGTTCTGTTGTTCTTTTTGTCGCCCGCTATGCCGATTCCAAATTATTTTAATTCCCAACGCATGAGTGTTGCTTTCAGGGAGTGGGGTTTTTTGTTTGTTTTTGTTTGTTTGTTTTTTAAAGACTTTATTTATTTATTTGAGAGAGAAAGAGAGAACAAGCCGGGCGAGCAGCAGAGGGAGAAGGAGAAGCAGACTCCCCGCTGAGCAGGGAGCTCAATGCGGGACTCGAACCCAGGACACTGAGATCATGCCCTGAGCTGAAGACAGACGCTGAACCGACGGGGCCACCCAGGCGCCCCCACAGGGAGTGTTTTGTTCTTCAGGATCGCCTCCGCTATTCCTGGGTCTCTGCATTTCCACACAAGGTTTACCTCCAGTTTGCCCGTTTACTTTAGGGGGACTAGAACCCCCAAAACGCTGCCTGAGACCTATGAGTGAGATTCATTGACTGTAGATTCATCTGGGGGAGAGAGGACGTCTTTACCATGTTGAGGGCTGCAGGTTACGAACATCGTGTTTCGCTGCTACATATTTGGGTCTTTGATTTGATTTGATTGTAATATTTTATGGTTTCGAACGTGGAGGTCTTACACGTATTTTCTTAGATTTATTCCTAGCAATTTATTGGTTCTGCTGCCATTTAATTAATTGATTAATTTTTTAAATTTAAATTCAATTAACATATAATGTATTATTAGTTTCAGAGGTAGAGTTCGGTATTTCATCAGTCTTGTATAACACCCAGTGCTCATTCCATCAAGTGCCCTTCTTAATGCCCATCCCCCAGTTACCCCATCCCCCACCCCCCTCCCCTCCAGCAACCCTCAGTTTGTTTCCTATGGTTAAGAGTCTCTTATGGTTTGTCTCCCTCTCTGATTTCGCCTTCTGCTGCTATTTGAAATGATAATAGTCTTGGAAATTTGTTTTCTGTTCATTGCCGAGAATCTTCACCTGGCTCCTGTTTCCAGCGTCCTTGTCACCTTTGCCTAACGCTTAATAGGTTAACCGTCTTTAGATTTTCTGCATATTTACTCTCATCTTGTCTACAAAGAGTTTTATTTGTTTCCTATCCTGTGCCTTTTATTTCTTTTACTGGACTCGCTGCTCTGGCCCAGACCTTCCCTCTTGCTGAATAGAAGGATTCTCGCTTCTGGGCCAGGCATCCTGGTTTCATAACTGAGCTCGGAAAACACTAAGCACAACCATTGCTTTAGGGTTTTTGCAGATATTAATCAGGTTAAAGAAGTCAGTCTTTTCTTAGTGTGCAGAGAGGTTTTTTTGTTTGTTTTTTTTTTAAGTGAAGCTTGGGTGTTAAAACTTGGCCAGTGAAGTTTCTGCATTTATGAGCTGATCATAGGGATAGCTCTCTCTCTTTCTCTCTCTCTTTTTTTTTTCTCTGTTAAAACAGTGAATAACATTGATTGATTTTAGAATGTTAACTGCTCTGGGCCTCCTGGAAGAAACCCTGCTTGGATGGGATATGTGATTTTACCATGTTGCTGGATCCAATCAGCCAACTTGGTGTTTGGGGGTTTTGCATCTGTCTTCACAGAGATGGCCTGGAAGTTTCCTTTTCCTCTCTCGTCAGGTTTTAGTATCAAGGTTGTGCTGGCGTCATAAAATGAGTTGGGAAATGTTACCCCCGTTTCTTCTGTCTGGAAGAATTAGTGTAAGATTTAGCGTTTGCTCCCTTCTTCAATGTTTGGGAGAAGTCGCAAGTCAAAACATTCCGATGTAGGATTTTCTGTAGGTTTTAAATAATTAATTCATTCGTTTTAATAGCTGTAGGACTCTGCCTCATTATGCCTCTTTAAAAATATTTTAAATTTATTTGAGAGAGAAAGAGAACAAGCAAGAGAGAGAGAGCATGAGCAGGGTTGGGGGGAGGGGCAGAGGGAGAGGGAGAAGCAGACTCCCCGCTGAGCAGGCTCGATGTGGGGCTTGATCCCAGGACCCTGAGATCATGACCTGAACCACCCAGGCCTCCCTGTTATGTCTTTATAATAGTTTTATTAAGCTGGAACTCACAGGGGCACCCAGCTGGCTCAGTCAGAAGAGTGTGCAACTCCTGGTCTCAGGGTTGTGAGTTCGAGCACCATGTTGGGTGCAGAGATTACTAAAAAAAATAATTTAAAAAATCTTTGAAAAAGAAAAAAGATGGAACTCACATAGCATATAATCCATCTATTTAAAGCGTGTGATTCGGTGATCTGTACCTGTGTGCAGAGAGCAGCAACCATCACCACAGTCGTGTTTAGAACATTTCCATCCCCCCACGCAGAAGCCCTGTGCTCCTGAGGGATCGGATCATCTTCCAAACCCCTCGTCACTCCCAGCCCCTGGCAACCACTCAGCTATTTTTTGTCTCTCTCTCTCTCTCTATTTGCCTCTTCCTGGCATTTCCTAGAAATGGAAACATAACGATGTGGCCTTTTGTGTCTGGCCTCTTGTACTTAGCATAATGTTTTTAAGGTTCATCCTCGTGTGGCATTACCGTACTTCGTTCCTGTTTAAGGCTGAATAATACGCCATCACGTGGACATACCACACACTGTGTATCCCATCACCCATTCCCGGACATCCGGGTTCCCACTATTTGGCTCTAGTGGACACAGCTACCATGAACATTCGCGTACAGGTTTTTGTGTGAGTACACGTTTTTATTTCTCTGGGCTGTGTACTCAGGAGTGGAATTGCTGACTCACAGGCTTCATTATTTCTTATTGCAAAACCATAACAGGGATACACCAAAGTGCATTTAACGACTGCATTATTGATGGTCCTTTATGATGTTTGCATTCTTGCCGTTGAACTGTGCTCGGGGCCGCGCTACTCCAAACGCGGCTTGCCAGTGGGTGCCGGCCTGGGAACTGTTTGCTACGGGCCTCTAACAAGATTAGGGTAGAAAGTGAGAGTATTTGGAAACTTTTATAGCAATTGAAGCGGTAATTTTATGTCTGTTGAATCTAATAAATAAAAAACACGGGCGAGGGCTTTTATGTTTTTGGTTTTAAAAAAATTTTATTTTCTGCCGCATCATTTTTATCGGATTTGCCCAAAGCCTCGGCCCCTGACAAGCTGGAAGTCAGGATGAAAAACACGGCCACAGCCCCGCCGTCGTCTGTCCCCCCCAGGGTCAGGTGGTGAGCCTGCTTGCTCACGTGTTTCTGGAGGGATTGTTTTGAGAAGTGGAGCCTTTAAACCAAGGCCACAGGCTGAGAAGTGAAAAAGCCATTTGGGACTCGGTGCTGGGAAGGGAGGAGGAACTCCCGTTGCGGGTGCTCTGCGCGCATAACGGTGCTAAATGGTTATCCAGTTGGGTGGGTACACAAACGGTGCAGCTGACCCTTGAACAAAATGGTTTGCACCATGTAGGGCCACTGATCCACAGCACTGCTCTGAAAAGGCATTTTCTCTTCCTAATGATTCTCTTCATCACATTTTCTCTCGCTTTAAGAATATGGTAGGCAGGGCGCCTGTGTGGCTCAGTTGATGAAACATCCGATTCTTGATTTTGGCTCAGGTCATAATCTCAGGGTCGTGAGATCGAGCCCTGCATCGGGCTCCACGCTCAGTGAAGAGTCTGCTTGGGATTCTCTCTCTCCCTCTGCCCCTCCCCCCTCAAAAAATTAATATGATACATAATACATTTAACATAAAAAATATGTGTTCCTTGACTTTGTTATCGGTAAGGCTTCTGGTCAACAGCAGACTATTAGGGGTTAAGCTTTTGGGGAGTCAGAAGTTACACACAGGTTTTTGAGTGCACAGGGGTTGACGCCCCTAACCCCTGGGCTGTTCAGGGTTCAACTATGCACACATACCCAGCTTCAGATGGTGTTCAGCGGATGGACCTCGAGGACGCTGTCAGGATAAAGACTCTGTGATTCCATGTATACGAGGCACTTAGAGGAGTCAAATTCACAGAGACAGAGAACAGAATGGTGGCTGCCAGGGGCTGGGAGAGGGGAGAGCGGGCCGGTGTTTTATGGGGACAGGGTCTCAGTTTGGAGGAGAAAAGAGTGCCGGGGTGGACAATGGTGATGGTTGCACAATAGTGTGAATGGACTTCATGCCACTGAGCTGTGCACTTAAAAACGGTTAAGAGGAAAAAAGATGAACTTTTTCTCTCTACCATGCAAGCACACAGCCAGGCTGTGGAGGGAGAGGGAGTTCTGTCTCCTCCTCTTCCTCTAAGGGCACTAATTCCATCATGCAGATGACCTCACAGAAACCTAATCACCTCCCAAAGGCCCCACCTTCAAATATCTTCACATTGGGGTTAAGGCTCGAACACAGGCATCTGGGGGGATCAGTGGGACACAAGCATTCCATCCACAGCACCCATTCACTTGCCTGTGGCCTTAGACAAATCCCTTTAGTGCCTCGAGACTCAGTGTCCCTATCTGTAAAACTGGGAAAGTCACAGCGCCCCCCCCCCACACACTTATATGGGGCTAACATATGACTCAAGTGAAGTTAGGGGTGCAGACATCTTTGTCAGCTGAGCTCGGGGAGCTAAGGCTTGTCAGGGGTCAGCTGGAGTCTGTCGCAGGCACACGGGGGGCCCTTTTAACTAAGCGCACGTGGCAGGAGGTAGAAGGACAGTCCGAGTCTACAAGGCTGCTTCTGAAAAGGCCTCTTCCATGCTCCTGTTTTTTTTAGACGAAGTCAGCCCACATAGTTAAGCCATCCTCAGGGGCCTTGCCCGAGACACGGCCGTGGAGGTTTCTCTTGAAAACCTGATTATTTTAAAAGGGATAATACTAAATCACGACCAGGTAAACAATCTCAGGAAAAAATGTGCCTGGAGTAAAGCCTCTGGTCCGAGCCCGCACAGGGGTGACCTCAGGGCTCATCTGGGAGGGGACCCGAGGGGGGTGTGTGACCTGAGGAGGGGGCGTGTCTCTGAGCAAACCCCGCCCCTGCTAGCAGTTGCCCGACCCCCCAACCCGCCTGCGCACATGCTCACGGGGGAGCAGAGTGGGGCCCCGCCCTTTCACTGGAGGCCTCCCCTGTCCTGGTTGTCAGTTAGGGGCTGTGCAATCTGATTCGTCACCCGCTCTGAGGGCTTCGGCGGCAGTCCCCAGCGCACAGCCGGTGCTGGGCTCAGTCACTGGGCTAGAGGGAGCTTTCAGGATGCTGGGGTCGGCCTGGGCCAGCTTCGAAGGCTGAGGATGGGCGAGGACCCGCTTGCTCTGAACATTCTGGCAATCTGCAGGGCGGTGGGGAGCTCTCTTACGTTGCCCCTGGAGCGTCACGTGGTTTAGCTTGGTTACTTGATTTTGGCATCAGCACCAGAATAAGTTGGAAGCACCGCGGTAGGAGCTTTGAGTCCAGTGCAGCCTGAAAGCCAGTGTATCAATTAAGCATGCGTTTGGCTGCAGATAACAGAAACCCTAACTTAAACTCACAGGGATTTACTTTCTTTGCTCGCTAATTCCGGAGGTGGGCAACCCAGGGCTGGTGTGGCCGCTCAGCGACATTTCCGGAACCCGGCTCCTTTTATCTTTTCATCCCTCCATCCTTCGTGGGAGACCTTTATCTCCGCTGAGAGGTCAGGGAGAATGGGGTCCAGAATGAGTGTTGGGTCAGCCCCAGGTAGGCAGTACAAAGAGTGTTAGACTTACCATCAAGACATAGGAGTCCGTGTCCCTCTCTGGGTCACCATGGGGCGAGGCACTTCCATCTTATGGACTTTTCTCCACCTGTCAAATGGCCAATATTATCTCAAAATCCCCTACGGGTTCCGGGTTCATCTATTGCTGGGTTACAAACTACCCCCAAATTCTGTCGCTTATATGTTTATTTTGCTTATGAGTTTGCAATACGGGGAGGGCTTGGTGAGGACAGGTGGTCTCAGCTCTGCTGCGTGTTGGCTGGGAGGCTGGGATCATGCGAAAGCTTACACCATGTTATCCGAAGGCTCACACCATGTCTGGCGGGGGATGGGGGCGTTCCCTGGGACCTCGGTGGGAGCTGCAGCTGGATTTCTGTGTGGCTGCTTGACTTCCCCACAAGGTGGTCACTGCGGTCCAAGGGCGAGTTCGTCAACAAGCTTTCACGGACCATTCCTTATGTGGCTAGCACTGTGCTGGGCATAATAAGTTAAAAATCAGGCCCAAGGTCTGGCCGTGTCAGTTTGGATTGTGTAGTTCTGCTGGGGAGGCAGACAACCAGGAGGGCTCCCAGCTAGCCACGTCAGCCAAGTCTGATTTCAGCCTGTGTCAGCATCTACACTGGTCGTGGCATAGAGGCAGCGCTGGTCACGGTCTTGGTCAGTGACAGAAACTGATATTCATGCCGTGTATAGCCCCCTCCCACACTGATTCTGAGCTTGGCTGTGCAGATTGCTTTGGGCAACTGGACATTAGCAAGTGTGGTCCGTGCAGAGTAGGACAAGCCACTTGTACGCCGGGACTTGTGCTGTTGGAGCTCCCTTCATAGAACCCAGCCACCCAGCTAGGAAGAAGCTCGGGGTTAAACTACCAAAGGGCAGAAGGCCACATGGCGAGAGACCGTGAAGGGGAGGCTGTCACAGACATCCCAGCCACTTAGACAAGCTCTCAACTGAATCACAGCCTAGTGAATGACCTCACCTGTCACCATGTGGAACAAAACGGCCCAACTCAGCCCAGTCAATCTACAGAATCATGAGAAGTAATTCATTGATATTTTAGGACATTAAGTTTTGGGTCGTGTTGTCATGCGGCCGAAGATGACTCATGAGGCCAAGATGGCTGCCACCAACTCTGGGCTCAGGTGGACTGAGAGCACCTTTTTTGCATTAATTTTTGCAAACGTCATAGGAGGGACCCTCATTTAACGAATGCAAGCCACTTGTTGATCTTGGAACCAATCACTGTGTCCAGTGGGGGGGGGGTGGGGACACCAGGCCAGAGACATGTGTCCATTCTTGTAGCTGGAGCAGGGGTAGGATGAACTGGGGTGGGGTAGGGAAGGGGAAGAAATGATGCTATTATTGCCAGAAAGTGGGGGGTGAGGGGAGAAGTGGAGACCTAGTAGTCAGACTCAACAGATAATCCTCCACAGGGAGTAGGTTAAATCAGTGAGGGCTGTGAGTGAATAATTGTGAATAGGTTGAGTTGAGAAAGAATTTGTTCAAGGGCTAATATTTAAGCCAGTAAGGGATGAGGGTCTTAGGAGGCAAGCAAGCTGAGGGATAGAACAGGAGATAGAGGAAGACCCAGAGGTGGGAATTAGAGCACTTGGGGTGGGTGACGGCTGGACGTGGATGCCAGATGGGATCTGCTTTGCACTCGGAGAGAGCCAGATGTCTCAGCTGAAAGCTGGGTGTTTGCCGAGACTTCACATGTGGGTTAGGCTTTTCCTCCTGAATTTAAAATTCACTTGAATTTTTTAAAAAGATTTTATTTATTTATTTGAGAGAGAGAGCATAAGTGGGGGAGGAAGAGGGAGAGGGAAAAGCAGACTCCTTGCTGAGCTGGGAGCCTGACGTGGGGCTCAATCCCAGGACCCTCAGATCATGACCTGAGTCGAAGGCAGATGCTTAACCAACTATGCCACCCAGGTGCCCCTAAATTCGCCTGTATTTTAAGAGACGTGTCTAGGTGTTTCTGATTCATTTATACCTAAGTCCTTGGTATGTGCGTAGCTATTTAATGTCTAAGAAATGCTGGAAATGGTTCATTTTGTCACCTGCCATTTCAGACTGTTTATCCGAGGAAGGAGAGGCTGCCTTTGGCTGGGCCGAGCCACCTTCAGCCATCCCAGGATTGTAGCGAGGAGGTGTGGGGAGCCCTCAGTATCCACACCACTTGGGGGACCGAGCGGGGCTTCTGAGTGACAGCTTGTAGCAGTGTCCCAGGAGAGACTTCAGGGCTGCCCTAAGCCGGACACACAGTTGTCCTGGCTCTCGGTGGAGATAGGCACCCCCCACCCCACCCCAGCTGGTCACAGTCACGAGGACAGTGTGTACCCAGGGATGTGCCTGGAGCGAGCTTGTGACCCAGCAACCATCCGGGCCAGCTGCCTCCTGGAAATAGACCCCGAGTAGGAGCCATTCCCATGGGGCTGAGGCGTGCCGCAGGGGCCTGTCACTGCTGGCAGACGCCCAGGAACGGGAGACGAGAGGGTCGGCTGCTTATCTCCGGACAGACAGATGGAAAAGTGGGAAAGGCCAAGGCTCCTGGTATTGACCGTCAGGGGGCTGTGAGGGATTGGTGTTTGTGAAGATGTAGCTAGCTCTCTGGCTCAGGGATCCCCTCAAGGACGTTGCCCTGCTCCTTCACCCCTCCGGCTGAGATGGGACTCAGATCCGCCCAGAGCCACTGGCCTTTGCCCTGTGCCTTCCCAAGCACCCCCTCCCAGCTCGCCTGCCTTCTCCCATCCCCAGGCCCTGCCTGCCTACCCCTTTGGGGTGAGCCTCTGGGGAATGTTACCCCACCTTTTTCAATTTGGCTTTTTGACCCCTCCTATACCACATGCTCTCCTGGGGAGGGGGGTGCTTAGCTTCTGGGCCTAGTCTCCCCTCTCCCCCGCCTGGCTCTGAGAGGCTGAGCGCGTGGACTCAGCAAACTAGGCCATCTTTCTCGACAGCAGCAATGGGAAGATGAGTAAAGACAGGAACAGTTTCACACATTGATCAGGGTAATAAGTTGGAGGACAAGGAGCAGCATGACGGAATCATTCCTGAACCCCCCCCCCCAAACTGCCATTTATTGACCCTGACCTCTGGGCAGCAGAGCCACGTGGCTGACGGAACAGCAGCTCTGAGTTGAACCCACATTTTGGGGTTCCAGCCCTTTGAGGCCAGCCTGCCCCCCTCTGTGTCAGCGGGCCCCAAGCTCAGGCATGACAGGACCGACCCCATGGCACACTCACCGGCTGGCCTCTCGCTGCCCCCCAGCAGCTCCACGCCTCCACCAGCACTCCTCGGCATCCTCCCGGCACTGCGTTCCTGTGTCGGCTCCATTCGGAGGTGGGCTCTTCCCCTGGGGGGCAGTGGTGACAGCCCCTGCCTGCCCCAGGCCCACATCCTGACAGCTGCGCTGGCCCAGAAGCATCCCACAAGGGCTTTCCCCTTTCAAGGTCTTCCCACGCTCACCTCCTCCAGGAAGCCACCTCTGATGATCCCGGCCCTCTCTGCAGTCTTCCTGCCAGAACTCCCTGGACCTCAGCTTCTTTGGGCCTGCCCAGGCAGTGTCTGTCTGTTCTCTCAGGCTGTTGCCGTCTTCAGCTTTTCACGAACTTGGGTTTTTGCCCCACGCGTACCGTGGGGTCATCTTCTATATCAGCGAAGCTTTTCCTGTGAGTTCTGGACCCATTGTCTTTTTCCCTTTTGCACGCATTTTGTTAGGAAAAGCCTCCGGGTCCTGGGGTTCACACCCCTGCTGTAGCCTGTCTTCGCTCACCACGTGAGCTTAGCCGAGTCATTCAGCCTCTTGGTGCCTGAGTCTCTTGTCTTTGCAATGAGGAGAGGAGCACTTACCTTCAAGAATTACGGAGACTGAACAGGGGCACATATGGAAGCCCAGCCCCACGCTCATGAACAGCTGGGGAATGAGCGAGTGAATCAGTCAATGAGTGAATCAGTCCTGCATGGTGTGTAGGATTCTAGACAGGGAACTCTATGAAAAAAGAAAACCCTGTTTTGTGGTATTGGGGAGGCCCCAGCATAAACAGTGGGGCCAGAGCCAACCAGGGCCTGCCTGCCTTAGGCTGGGTCGTTCTAGAAGCTGGGGCAGAGCTCCAAAAGAATCAGCTGGGGTGGTCAGCTGGCTCCGCCCGGCAGGAAGGAGGAGGCCGGCAAGGGCCGGGAGCTGGTCAGGACAGCACCCAGCCATGAGCAGAATGTCTGCCTGTGCTAGGCAGCACTGTGTCTGTCCCCCATCCTTTGGTGACAGTGCCCCTTTCCCTGTTCCAAGGCTATGGCTTAGGGTGGGCTGACCCCATTAGAATCTAGTGATAAGCACAAGACCCGGTCTGTCCCCAAAGAGGCAGATTCCAGGCTTTTCTTGGGACCTTTTTAAAAATATATATTTTATTTATTTATTTGAGAGAGGGAGCGAGAGAGAGAGAGAGCACACAAGCATAGGGGAGGGGCAGAGAGAGAGAGGAAGAAGCAGACTCCCCGCTAAGCAGGGAGCTAGACTCGAGGCTCGATCCCAGGACCCGGGATCATGACCTGAGCCAAAGGCAGACACTTAACTGACTGAACCACCCAGGCATCCATTCCTGGGACTTTTGAAATAGAGAGGGTCTCTTTCCACTGAGGTTATGAAGCTGGTATAATGTAACCCCAGAGCAGCTGGGAGCCATGGTAGGGCTAGCCCTCCTCCCTTCTGCTGAGAACGAATCCAACACAGAGAATCCAGAGCTGAGAGTTGGGGAAGGAGAGTCCTGAGGGTGATGGTGATGTCATTGGAGCACCTGGATCTAGCCGTACTTGAACCTGCCTCAATTTGTCAGTCAAGGGAGGCAGTGCATTCTATTTGCCTTTTAAGTTAATGGGACCCAGTTCTGACCTTGGTAGATAAAAAATCCTGGTTGATAGAGCACCCTATGGAAAGCAGTTGGTCCCCGGAGATCCTAACCACATGACCCAGTTTCCCTCCTGATGCTTATTCCCTTGGGTGTTTGCATTTTCGAGGTCCTTCTTGGAGGTCACCCAAATGAGCTGCCCTAGCCAGGAGAGGTTCTCAGGATGTCACTAAGGCAGGGAGCGAAAGCTGTGTGCGCAGTCCCCATACCAGAATGTGTCCCACCCTCAGAAACAGCCCCGTGTCGTGTTGTGGCCCCCATCCCAGGGACGTCAGAATCTGGAACGTGTGTGGACCACATTGAGAAGAGTTTCCTGCCCATTGTTCATTGTTTAAGATCTCATTTCGGTTTTTTCTCTGGGTATGTCGGTTCGGATTTCGCACGCACTGCCGGTTTGGTAATGGAAATAATCACACACGCTGATAAAGTATGGCAGTAAATGAAAGAAAATGATAGAAAGCACCCACCCGAGCGCTTCCATGGATGCAGAGGATGAACATTTCTGTCCGTGGTTAAGCAGGAACAGAGCTTCGGAGCTGCTCTTGCCCGGCCCCTGCCAGCGACACATCGTGAGCTCTGGGCCACATGGATCGCTTGGAACGTGTCCACATCATGGAGTGTTTTCAAGGTCAGTTCTGCGCCTGGATCGGAGGCTGTGCTGGAGACAGAGACTCTAGGGCGGGGGATGCACAGCTCCTTACCAGAACTATCTCTGTGCCAGAATTACACTGTGACATCCACGCGTGGTGTCCAAGGGTCCAAGATAAACCTTCTTTCCCAGACAGTGGAGGGGTCGGGAGGGGGGTGCAGGGCTGCAAGATAAGAGAAAGGATGGCCTTTGACAGAAGTGATGAGCAATCTCTCTAAGCTGACTCTGGTCCCTGGGCTGTGCCCATGACGAGTGCTTGGTGCCTGCCTCGATGACATTTGTGGTGTTGGCATGTGTCATCAGACTGCCTAAGGATTACAGGCTGCCCCCCGGCCCCCATCCTGCCCTCCAACACTGCCCTCTTGCCCTCACATATAAGCTCATTGCCTACCCTGGGGTGCATTCTCTCTCAAAAGACTTGTGGACGCAGCTCATGGGCTGAGGGGGGCCCTGGTGTCCCTCGGTGAACAGCCTGGGTTAGAGTCTGTGCCATGTTCAGACCATATCCCGGCTGTGTGGGCAGGTGGCGAGGCCATTCCCGGTCCTGGGGTACATACTACTGAGACCAGACTGTTGTCCCCATTAAAATAGGTTCCGACTGGAATTCACGTGGGTTGAATCCACGGGGCTTCATTTGAGAGGGGAAAATGTCTATTCCATGGTTGCCTGGTTCGTGTTTCTCGTTCTCCTCTCTCCTGCCCCCATATTACAGAAAGGAAAACATCCAGGTCATGTTTCCAAATTTCATTTTATAAACTGAAAACACATTGCAGGTCTCGAAGGGCAAAGAGACACCTTCATCTAGTTAACTTGAAATGTTTTTAATGTTTATACAACACAAAGTCGAGTAGCGCTCTCCCTTTTTAGGCCGATTAGGAGAATTGTTACTTTGCTCAGACTTCCCATTTTTTAAAGACTTCTTTTATTGTGGTAAAGTCTATTTTCCGTTGTAACCAATTTTTAAGTGTACAATTCAGTGGCGTCAATTATATTTACCACGTTGTGCAACTGTTTCCATGGTCTACTCCCAAAACTTTTTCGCACCCAAAATAGAAACTTTGTAACCCTTTTCTCCCACCCTCCAGCCCCTGGTGATCTCCAGTCTACTTTGGGTCTCTGTGCCTAGTCTAAGTACTTCATATCAATTGAGTCTTACAACATGTGGCTTTTTGTGTCCGTTTTCTTTCACTTAGCACATTTGAGTATGAATCATTTTTCATGACTGAAAACTATTCTGTTGTGGGAACATCCCACACTTTGTACGTCTGTCCCACCGACAGACCTTTGAACCTCCTCATTCTTAGATTTCGGTCTTGAATAGTTTGGGGGAGTAAATTGAATCTTAACATTTTATTCTTGTCGAGTCATTCCATAATACTGCCTGGACAGTTGGATAGCATGAAATAGAGCTAACGTTTATTGACTGTCTTCCATAAATAGGGGTTCTGTGCTAGTCCCGTGCACATAGTATCATATTTACTCCTCGCAAACACGGTATGCAGTAGGTGTCATCATCGCCTTTTGCAGATGAAAACACTGAATCTCAGAGAGCATAATGGACTTGCTCAAGGTCACATGGCTAAGTAAGGTGCTGAACTGAGCTTTGAATCCTGGTCCACTTAATTTCCAAATCCACATGTTCCCATTTTGTCTCTTCTCCCTCATTAACCATGGAGACAAATGAGTTCATGCTGCTTTGTCACATTAAAGGTGTGTATGTCACAGATGCCTTCTTCCCAAGTACATCGACAGAGCTTTGAGCTACGGTCCAAAATGTCCTTTGTCCTCCGTGTATCCCAGATCAACTCTTCAGTGACGAGGGAGAGTAGGGAGGAGTCACGTGAGTGCCTTGCTCTTAGAGAGGGGTTGGGGAGTTTGGAAGGGGCCTTTGAGTAATGAGAGATCTGTCTGCTTTGCAATTGGGGAACCAGTGACCAGCTACCTCCACTGAGCCTTCTACTGTAGCAGCAAAGTCAGGAACTGTCCAGTCTTGTTGGTCACACATTCATTCCCTCCCTTTCCCTTTCTCCCTTCCTTCTGACCATCCATCTGAACATCTGATATCCATTTGACTGTCCATGAATCCATGTCTGTATCCATCCACCCGTCCATCATTCCATGCATCCATCCATCCATCTGTCCATCCACCCATCCATCCATTCATCCATCTATCCGTCCATCCATCTACCCACCCACTTATCCATCCATGCATCCATCCATCCATGCATCCATCTATCCATCCACCCATCCACCCACCCACTTATCCATCCATCCATCCATCCATCCATCCATCCATCCATCCATACATACATACATACATCTGCCTGCCTATCCATCCATTCACCCATTTGTCCATCCATCGCTCCATCCATTATCCATCCATTCATCCATTCACTCATCCATCTATCCACCCTCCATCCACCCACCCACCCACTTATCCACCCATACATGCATGCATTCATCCTTTCATCCATCTGCCCATCCATCCATCCATCCATCCATCCAGTATTTGTTGTAGCCCTCGTGAATGCTACATCCTATGCCAGGCTCTGGGATAGAGTGGTGGGCAGCACCAATGACTAATGAGACAAATAGCCTTCAATAGAGAACAGATCTAACCAGTAAAATGTGTTAAGTCAGGAAGCTTTATTTCAAAATCCCGATTCCGGCTTCTCTTGGAAAATCTGGAAGACCAGGCAGCACAGAGTGCAGCATGCCACACGGCGGTGCGGCCAGAGCTGTGTTGCCCTGGGCAGGGCATTTGCCTCTAGCTCACCGCAGTCTGCCGCTCCCTGCCATCTGGCACCTGGGCCACATGGTGTCCCTGGCCCAGGCAGCCTTAGAGTCTTTGCCCCCACCTACAGCTGTGTTTGCAGCCGTGCTGGCTGGCCTGGCCCTAGCCGTCTGCCCCCACCGTGAGGCCTGGGCTTTGTTCTGACCCATTCAGCCCCTGAGCTCCCAGTTTCCTCATCTGCCTAGTGACTGTGGGGGGTGGGGGAGGGACGTGAAGATGATTGATAAAGGAGCTGAAAAAGGTCTGCAGACTGCAGCGTGCTGTCCCAAAGTGAGGGCTGCCATCGCCAAAAGCCTGAATCAGGAGAGAGCTAGTTGGGGCCTTGTCAGTAGCATGGGTGTTGCATTGAACACATTCTCCTTTTAGTTGAGATGAATCGCTCCGTGGTGTCCTTCCTTCGTGCTGCTTGGTGGTGGCCAAGTGGGGCTCTTTGTCCTCCCAGTGCCCATGTCTAGGTGGGCCTTGGGGAGCATTCTGATCCTTCCTGTTGTGTCTTTGGTGCTGGGATGTTGGCACTATGCACTCCTCTCCCACCCGTCAGGGGCACAGGATTGCTTTTATCCATTCATGCATCCATACAACAAATCTCTACTAAACACTGTTTGCCAGAGACCATTCTAACCCCTGGGGATATGATAGTGGATTAAGGCATATGTGGCTGCTACATCTAGCCATGCCTTGCCAGATACTTCGGCTGCTTCTTGGCTGCGGGGATGGAGGGATAGTTGGGGGGGTGCAGTTGCTGCGGTTCTCCACCCACTGGAGTCTCTGTCCCAGCTGGGTCCTGGCCCAGGGTCCAGCCACAGCCCATCATGGCCTCCTTCAGTCCTGAGCTTTGACGAGCGTGCCCACTGGGGCCCTGCCCAGAAGCCCCTCTGTCCACGATGACAGACACTTCCCATGCACGCAGCCCGGGATGGTTCAGCTTTGTATATGGGAAGGCCCCCCGCCCCGGTTACTGCCGGCACACGCCGCATCACACATCCACATTCTTGTATGTAACTGCGGATTACTTAGCATTGGGACAAGCGTGAGATGCAGGGAGACCCGGTGGGCCAGGTGGGCACAGTGCCCGCCCTCATGGAGTATCTGGAGAGTCTGGGCAGGGGGACTGGGAGGAACACCCCATCCGGGCTGGAGGAGTCGGGATGCTGCCAAAGGGACGTGGCACCTCAGTCGAGGTAAGTAGGAATTGGGAGACAGAGGAAAGTCTTCCCCAGGCAGGGAAGACGGCACGTGGACAGGCAGAGAGCAGGGGAGCATTCCAGGAGCTGAGAGTTGGTTCAGGATGGTTAGAAAGTGGGGTTTGTCTGTGAGTGTGGTGGGGAGGAGGGGGGATCCAGGGGTTCGCGGGAGAAGGGCGGGAAGGCCACATACGAGCCTGGACAGAGGGTCCATGGGTATTTAGAACATTTCATCCTGATACAACATGGTCAGGAGCGTGAACTCATCCTAAGAGCCGGGAAGTTACGCGGGGAGTTGTTGGCCCGGGTGTGGCTGAGCATGTGGGCATTTGAGTTGGATAAGAATAGATGTGAAGGGCCCGACCTCAGGCAGGGGCTGGGGTGACTCAGCAGCCTGCTCAGCAGTCTGGGGCGAGAGGAGTCGGGAGTAAATGATTCTTGAATACAGGTGTTCAGGTGCGGGATTGCCTGGGGCTTGGGTTTCCTTAACTATGGGGGAGGAGGCGGGGAGGGCATGGGAGGTCTCTGGGGTGGCTGGGGGCCTGTGAGGGGCAGGTTGGGTGGAGCCGGGATCAGCCAGGGGGAGACCTCATGGTGGAGGTGCCCAGGATGCGGCTGCGGATTTGGTTTTGAAGATGGACAGTGACCGAAGCCGGGGAGGACAGGAGGGTGTCAGGAGGCTGACTTGCCCCCCCCCCCGCCATTGCTTCTGGTTCTTCGGTGAAGGGGGAGGCAGGGTCAGAACCAGTAGAGGCTGGCGGAGCTGAATGGACAAGAGGAGGGAAGCGTCCCGGCGTTGAGGGCCATGGGAGATGTGTGGGTCTGGCACTCCTTTTTCTGGCCACCCCTTCCCTGGTGAGGCTGGTTAGACACCCCCACTCCCCCCGAAACCTCCACACCAGTCCTGGACCCATGTGGCTCCAGGACGGACACCTGCCCAAGGACAGGCTCACAGCAGGTGCTCGCTGGGTCCTGGTCCTGTCCCCACTAAGGTGGGCAGATGGTGGAAGGAGCCTGCGTGGGCATGGAGGCTGCGGTTGTGGGGGGCTGCTGCAGATGGGGCATGGAGAGGGGCAGAAGAGGCCCAGGGCAATGTGGCTTCCAGAGGAAACGTCCCCTGTAGCAGATGTCCCGGGAGGGCTGAGTGGGAGCTGAGCCCAGCCACATCTGCAGCTCAGCTGCTTCCAAGAAGCTGGGCTAGCACATGGCTCTCGGGTGTCTGTCAGAACAGGCAGCCACTTTCTTCTGCGTGGAATAGTTTTGCTTCAAAGAGAGTGATTTTATTTTCATTGGACTCTAGGGGGGAAATAACTCCAAAAATTAGAACCTCGGCAGAAAACACAAACGGGACTCCGTCCCTTGGCTCGGCGTTGTTCCTGAGGATTAAGCCAAGCTCCGAAAACGCTCTATAATTTGAATTTACAGCCAGCGCGATGCTTTTGTGGGCGAGAGTGACCCGTGCTCTGGGAGGAGCTGGGATTCTGCCTGCGAGGTGACCAGTACGCTGGGCCGTGGTGTTTTTCGTCCCTTATATGTCAGTTACAAATACGGATGGTCTGTGCTGGCCCACACCCCTGAATTCCCAAAGCATCTTCTTCATGCGTTGCTGGGGGCAGCAGGCTGCTGTGTCAGCCTCCCTGCTGCGCTGCGAGGCCCGTGTGGGTTCCTGTCTGTAGCCACAGCCCCGGCGGCCCCAGGATGTGGCACGAAGCGTGGGGATGGCTTTTGCATCAGTGGGTTGTTGGATGAGTGAATGAATGCACAAAGAGGGAATAATGCAGCTCCTCCCAGAGCACCATGAGCTTTGGGGTCGGTTTCATGCCGACTTTGGACCCTCTCTATCCAAGCCACGCCGCATGCTCCCACCAGCACCTTCCAGTGAAGCCCCGTCTTCACCCTCCCTCCTTTTCTCAGAACCTTAAGTGGCTCCCTGTTTCTTTAGCTTCACGTCCAAACGTCAGCCTAGTGCACCACTGGTGCCTCCAGGCCGGCCAGTATGGCCTCCTCCCTGCCCTCCAAACCGAGCAGTAAGGGCACAGGCTGCAGAATGCAAAATGGTTCAGCTGCTCTGAGACGTGGTCTGAATCACCATGTGACCCGGCTGCTCCACTTCTGGGTCCGTACCCGAAAGAGTGAGAAAAGGAAGGTCTGGAAGAAAGATCTGTACACCCATGTTCTTGGCAGCGTTACTCACAGTAGCCCAGAGGCCAGAGCAACCCAAGTGTCCGATGAGTGGATGAATGGATCGACAAAATGCGGTCTGTCCATGCGATGGGCATAGGATTCAGCCTTAAAAAGGAAGGACATTCTGATCACTGGGTGTTACACGCAGCTAATGAGTCGTTGAACACTACATCAGAAACTAGGGATGTACTATCTGCTGGCTAATTGAACATAATAAAAGAAATTAAAAAATATATCTATGTGGAAGGACATTCTGGAGAGCCTGGCTGGTGCAGTTGGTTGAGCGTGTGACTCTTGGTTTTGGCTTGGGTCATGATCTCAGGGTTGTGAGGTCGAGCCCTGTGTCAGGCTCCATGCTGGGCGTGGAGTCTGCTTGAGATTCTCTCTCTCCCTCTCTCTCTTGTCCCCTTTCCCCCTCCTCTTCTCACATGCTCACACACACACACACACACACACACACACACACACACATGCTCTCTCTCTAAAAAAATGAAAGATGGTAAATTTTATGCCGTGTATGTGTTACTGCAATTTAAAAAATATTTTTTTATAAAGAGGAGGATGTTTGGAAAAGGTAAAAAAGTATGTTGGAGAGAGAAGCCATGAGAAGGACTCCACCTGTCTGTGCTGACTTTGAAGATCGAGGTAGGGGGCCATGAGCCAAGGAATGCAGTGGCTTCTAGAAGCTGGGATCAGCCCTCATTTTACCGCCAGCATGAAAAGGGGGACCTCAGTGTGATAACAGGCACGGATTGAACAGGAGACAGATTCTCCTCCAGAGGGAGTCTCTAGGAAGGCTCGCTGCCTGCCTGACCTTCATTTAGTCTGACGGGGCACGTACTGGACTTCTGACCCACAGAACACAGGATAATTACTTTGTGTGGTTGCAAGTCACTAAAAAAAAAAAAAAAAAAAAAAAGACTGGGTTTGAATCCCAGCTCTCTCCCTTTTCAGCTGGGTGGCCTCTGACAAGTTTCTCCCGCTCCCTGCTGCACTTTCTTCAGCGGTCAGTTGGGTGTCTACACACCTTGTGGACCCGGGTGAGGTTTAAACGAGTTCACAGCTGGTGTTGTGTGCGGTGCCTGGCATCACCGGGAGCGCCCACGTGTGTGCCTACTGTTCGTGCCACTGCCACCCCCATGGGCATTCTCCCCCAGGGCTCTCTCATGTGCTACCACCCTCTGGGGGCCCCGCACCCCCACTCAGTGACCTCCTGACTTTTTTCTCTCCATCTATCCCTCCCCGGCTGGAGCTCCTGGAACACAGGGTCCTCCCTCTTCATCCGCTCATCTTCTGGACATTTCCATCATCTTCTGGACATTTCCATCAATCCCTTCTCCCTGGCAATCTGTGTACATAGCTATCTCTTCCCCACTGGGCAGGCACCTGCCACAGCATGGCTACCCAGGAAGTACCCGGTCAAGAAAGGTCCCTAAATGATCCTCTCTTTCTCAGACTGGTTATCACACATACGGTCCACGTAGATCTCCATTTAGATATACACACAGATTTTTTTCCTCTCAAAACATAGCCACATGGTAAATATTTCAGCTTAAAATAGCTCAGTCTTCCACGACCGTTCCTTCCCGTGATTAACTACGCCTCTCAACTCCAGGAGTGCTGAGAAAGAGTCCGCCGCAGGTGTGTGCCAAAATTTATTTAAACAGTCTCCTACTGTTGGACACTCAGGCTCTTTCCAGTTTTCTGCTTATATTATTTATAAGCGTTGAACAGCCCTCTACACACACATTTTCTCTTCTACTTAATTTTCCTTTGACAGATTCCCAGAAGTGGATTTGCTGGGTCAAATAGTATGCACTTTCTTTTTTTTTTAAGCGCGGAACCCAACACGGGGCTTGAACTCATGACCCTGAGATCATGACCTGAGCTGAGATCAAGAGTCTGACGCTCAAAGGACTGAGCCCCCCAGGCGCCCACCCCCACCTGCTATGTGCACATTTTTAAAGTTTTAGTTACACATCGTATTTCCAAATTGCCTTCTCCAAAGGATGTATCAATAGGAACTCCCACTAGGAATGTACAAGAGGGTCTGTTCTCTTTCTAGCAATGAGTGGTATCAATTAAAATTTTTGTGATTTTTAACCTAAAACATTGGTAGGATATAACTGAGATCTGAGATGAGAACATGTATGAGTCATTGCCATGTTCAAGGAATGTTCAAAATGACCACATGATTTAATTTCTCCCTCTGAGGAAAGCAGCAGTATCCCCATTTGGTATATGGTGGAGGCTCAGGACCTGGTCAAGGGTCATGGAAGGCTGGGGTCGCTGCAGATCAGGGGACCCACGGGTCACCAGTGAGGGAGACTGGGCCCCCCTCACTGCTCCTGCAACCACAGGAGGGAGGTGAACTGGGGTTCCCTATGAGCGAAGTGCTAAGGAGAGGGTTGGTATGTGGGCTAACGGCACTCTTTAATGATCTCCATCCCACTGGCAATCTGCAAATAAAGCCTTATTTTAGTGGGGGTTGGGGATGAATGAACGACAGGTTGCAGCTACAGATTATAAGTGAACATCTTCTCGTTCAAGAGGACGCTTTTTGGGGCCTCCTTGGGGCCTCCTTTGCTGCCGAGAACTGCTTGGTGCCGATACCTTAGTTACTAATTCAAGTGTCACATAACTCTCAGGTCCCACGTGACAGCATTATGGGTGATCCTGCCAAGAAAATGGGCTTTGTAAGTGCATCGTCCCAGAGTGATCTCCAAATCTACTCTTAGCGTCACTTGAAAGTCTTCTTTGTAATCCAATGAAAAGTTGTTAAAATGAAAAATTGGGGGAATAATGAGTACAGGAAATTAAACCCAATTTTACCATTTCAAGAATGATTTCTAGTTTTTTATTCTTCTTCAGTTCTTGTTTACATATATTAGTTATAATCAGGAGCATATGTTATTTTGTGTTTTTATTTTCTTACCTAATATTGAATACGCATTTTTCTATGTTTGAATACGGCCTTTTAAATTATTTCAATGGCTCCATAGTCATCCATCAAATGGATGTGCCCTAGTTAATTGTTTGGCGTTTAGATTATGTCCAAGTTTTTGCAGTTATATATTATGACTCCCCATACAAATAAACCCTTGCTTTGGCTTAACTGAGATGAAGTGTTAAGTCCCAGGAGTGGGCCTTCTGGAAACCTCTGTTCCATACTGCGTGTTGCCATTGTGTTTCAGCACGATCTCTCCAGCACGGGGTATCATCATGCAAAAGAAAAAGCAGTTTCCTTTTTAATATCTCCAGGAACAGAAAATATGGATTTACTTAGGCTCTTTTGAAATATTGATTACCATAACATTTTCTCGTAAGTGGGGACTTGAAAGGCGTGCTTAGAACATGTTCGCAGTGTAAATGATCGTGTGTTTGAGTATCTCTTGTGTGTGGGGAACCAGCTGGTGAACACTAAAGGCATGTGGAAAGTCATGGTCTCCATCCCCCAAGAGCTTTCCAGGAGCTGTCTGCAAACTCAGGATCCTAGAAGATGTAGAAAGTTTCAGAATAATACATGATACAAGGTTTAAACAGTGGTTCAAGAAAAGAACAGGCAAACTGTCACAAAGCACGTGATTAATCATCTCACAAATGGTCCGGAGAGTGGCTGTTGAAGGCATGTTGAGGATGACCTCAGGTTGGGGTGGTCAGAGAAAGCTTTAGGCGTGGGATGGGTCGGGGTGGGGAGGCATGCTGCTATGCCTTTAATGATGGTCAGCCCTCCTCGGCCAGATGGAAGAGGTCAGAGCATTTCAGCAGGGGTGTGGAGGTAGGAGAGCCTATGATAGATAAGTTCAGAGCTGGAAGTGGCCTTGGCCGTCACCCAGAGCACTGTTTCTGAAACCTCAATTTGCCAAACATGGCTAGGAGTCTTGTTCAAATGCAGCTTCTCATCCAGTAGGTCTGGCGTGGGGCCTGGGACTCTGCATTTTGAACAAGCTCCCAGAAACTGCTGTGATTCATCCATGGGGTAAAAGGGATTTACACGAACCCTCGCCTTTTAAAGTTGGGGAAACTAGGGACGCCTGGGTGGCTCAGTCATTAGGCATCTGCCTTCGGCTCAGGTCATGTTCCCAGGGTCCTGGGATCGAGCCCCGCATGGGGCTCCCTGCTCATTGGGAAGCCTGCTTCTCCCTCTCCATCTGCCTGCTGCTCCTCCTGCTTGTGTCCCCTCTCTTGCTGTCTCTCTCTCATAATAAAATAAAATAAAATAAAATAATAAAATAAAATAAAATAAATAAAATAAAATAAAATAAATAAAATAAAATAATAAATAAATTTGGGGAAACTGAGTCCCAGCATGGAAAAAGGTCTTGGTCCAACATTGTGGAGCTTGGCAGCAGCTGCTGCAATATTACAAACAGTTTGAACTACAACTGATGACTCACTTAGGAGATATTAGGATATGAGGTTGGAACCGTTCGAGAAAAGTAAAGAAATTATTTATGGCATGTATTCTCAACGCCAGGCACTTGACCTAATTTATCTCACTTACTCCTCATGACACCCCTGCATTAGAAGGAACTTGCTTTTTATTTTCCAGAAGGAAAACTGAGCCTCTGACAGCCAAAGCAGCTTGCCTGAGGTCGAGTTAGTATTCCCTTTGAGGCCATTCCAGCTCCATGCTCACGCTCTTTCACCCTGTCACCCCCACTACCTTCCGTGTCATCGAAGATGTTAAAATATTTGCCCCCAGACACTCTGGCTTTGTTTAACTTTTGCTCCACTTTGGCATCTGAAACATTTTTTAAAAGGCTCCAAGTAACTTCCACTTATGAAAAGGTGGAGGAGAAGTGCTCTTCCCTGTTCTCCTGCTAAGAATGACTAAAAGCCATGGACATTATATCTAAAACAAACATAAGAAGACTGTGAAGGTAGAGAGAAGAAGGCAGGCCTGCTAGGGACCTCAGGACACAAGGAATGACACTGTGGTGAGCTCTCAACAAAAGTCTGCTCCCTGTAGCCAGAGAACCAGGAAAGGGGCCACCTAGCAAGGTAGAAAAGTTGAGATAATAACTGCCAAACTTCTGCCAAATAGCTCTCCCCCTGCCTCCACCCCTGCCATGGTTTCTAGTGGAGCTCCCTGAAGAGCGGCCCCTCCTAGCCAGGGTGGGGTCAGTGGAAGCCGAGACGGGGGACAGAACTCCTACTCCCACCTGGAAGTATCTTCCTTCAGGTGACAACAGAGGCCAAGTGGGGAACCTACATCTGCCCCCCACCTGGCAGTAATGAGGTGGTACCTCCCCTCTCCTGCCAGCATGGTATCAGGGGAGTCAGCCAAGATGGAAGATTTAATTAAATAAGATCTAGAGTCTCATAATATAATATTCAAAATGTATGGGTTTTTATACGTTGGCTAATTGAATTTAAAAAGATGTATGGGGTTTTCATTGACAACCACTCATCATAGCAAGAACCAGGAAAATTACAACTTGAATGAGAAAAGACAATCAGTGCCCAACACCAAGATGACAGAGATGTTAGAATGATCTGGAATGAATATTAAAACAGCCACCATAAAACTGCTTCAGTGGGCAATTATGAACATGTTTGAAACAAATGAAAAAGTAGAGTCTTGATGAAGGAATAAAAGAGATCAAAACAAAATGAGGATTTTAGAACTGAAGAACATAAAATCAAAAATTAAAAACTCAGTAGATGGTATCAACAACAGGATAGGGATAGCAGAATAAAGAATCAGTGAAATAGAGGATAATAAAATAATAGAATAATAAAAAATACATAGTCGAAACAACAAAGAGAAAATAGACAAAAAGAAAGCAAGAGCAGAGACTCAGGGACCTGTGGGACTATCACAAAAGATCTAACATCCATGTTAGGGGAGTCCCAGAAAAGAGGAGAAGGAGGCCAGGTCAGAAAGTACTTGAAGAAATAATGGCTGAAAACTTTCCAAACTTGACAAAAGACATAAACCTACAGTTTCAAGAACTGGAGTGAATCCCAATTGGATGAACTGGAAGAAATCTACACCAAAACACATGTCAAAATTCTGAAATCTCATGACAAAGAAACAATGTTGAAAGCAACCAGGGAGACACAATGCCATATCTATAGGAAGAAAACAATTTAAAGTTTATTTATTTTTAGTAATCTCCACACCCAACATGAACTCGAACTCATGACCCTATGATCAAGAGTCGCACGCTCTTCCAGCTGAGCCAACCAGGTGCCCCATAGGAAGAAAACAATTTGAATGAGAGTGGATATCTCATCAGAAATCATGGAGCCAGAACGAAGCGGCATTACAGTTTTCAAGTGCTAAAAGAACTGTTAACCCAGATTCCTATATTGAAAATATCCTCCAGGAATGAAGGGGAAATCAAAACATTTTCAGATGAAGGAAAACTAATAGAATTTGTTGCCACCAGACTTAAACTAAATGTATTGCTAAAGGAAATCCTCTAAAGAAAAGAAATAATAAAAGAAGGTATCTTGGAACTCCAGGAAAGAAGAAAGACCAATGGAACAAATTTTAAAAATGGGTAAATATGATACATTTTCCTTCTCTTTAATTTTCCAAATTCAATAGTTGAAGCAAAAATTTTAACACTGTTTGATGTGGTTCTATAAATGTATGTAGAGGAAATAGTTAAGACAATTATATAATAAGTGAGGAGGTTAAAGGGACTTAAAGGGAGGGAAATTTTCTATACTTTGTAAAATGACACCACCAGTAGACTGTGATGTTATGTGTATATAATGTAATACCTAGAACAACCACCAAAAAAGCTATGCAAAGAGACACACTCAAAACACTAGAGATATACCAAAATGGAATTCTAAAAAACGTTCACATAACCCACAGGAAAGCAGGAAAAATAAAATAGAAAAAGAAAAAATCAAACAGAATTAAAATAAAAGCGACACACTTAAACCCTAACATATTAATAATTACATTAAATGTAAATGGTCTAAATATGCCAATTAAAAGAGATTATCAGAGCGGATTATAAAAACACAACCCAACTATAAGCTGTCTAGAAAAACTCACTTCCAGTAAAAGAATATAGGTAGGTAGGCTGAAAGTAAAATGATGGAGAAAGATATATCATGCAAACACTGATCAAAGAAAAGCAGGAGTGGCTATATTAGTTTCAAATTAAGTAGACTTCAGAGCAAAACATTGCTACGGACAGACAGGGACATTATATAACTATAAAAGTGTCTATCCAGCAGGAAGCAATAAAAAAAAATCCTAATGTATGTGTTCCAAGCAAAAGACCTGCAAAAAAATGTGAAGCAACAATGGAAAGAACTGAAAAGTAAACTAGACAAATTCACAATTACTTCTGTAAAGGGAGAAAGTGCTAGAACAGTTCTGTATCTTGATTGCAGAGGTGGTTATGCTGATCTATACCTGTGATAAAATGGCACAGAAATACGCTGTGTGTATTCTTGGTGTCTACTTGTTCATTTTGATATTGCACTATAGTTAAGTAAGATGTACCCGGCGGGGCGGGGGGGCACCTGGGTGGCTCAGATGCTTGGGCCTCTGCTCAGGTCGTGATATCCAGGTCCTGAGGTTGAGCCAGGCATCGGGCATCTGGCTCCTGGCTCAGCAGGGAGTCTGCTTCTCCCTCTGGCTCTCCCTCCTGCTTGTGGTCTCTGTCTCTCTCTCAAATGAATAAGTAAAATCTTAAAAAAAAAAAAAAAAAAGATGTAATCAGTGGGAACTGGGTGAGGACTCTAGAGACTTCTTTGTACTATCCGTAACTTCCTGTGAATCTCTAATTATTTCAAAAGAAAAAGTTAAAACAACAACAACAACCTCCAATTAGCAAAGTCCAGTTTCCCAATCTCACCTCACCCCCTTCCCCTGCTAACCACCCCCACCACTCCAAGCCAGACGTACACAGCCTGGCCCTTTTGCCCTGCTCGGCACAAGTTGTTATACTGTGTGTTTCAATTTGGGTCCCCAAATTGAAGTTTCGTTAGCTGATTCGGTGTGGAAAAGTGGCACTGAGCAAAAACACGGGGGCACAAAAGGAGGGACTTTAGAGCAAAGGAGGCTTCAGAAACCAAAGGGACAGTGTGACAGCTGGCACCTGCGAGGGACTCGGAGGCCCCGGTGTAAAATGCAGATGCTAGTTAAGCCCCACACTTAGCAATGGAGAACATGCCTGTGAGGACATCTTGCAGACTGTGAAGGTCATAAGCAATGTTAGCTGTGAACTTGATGAGGAAGGGAAGACAGGGTCCCCAGCCTGCACCCAGGAAGGCTGAGCCTCTGAAATGACCATCAACTCATTTGCATGCTCCTATCAATTCTGCCATCACCTGACTGATGACTGTCCTGCTCTTCCCCAGAATCTGGAGCTCAGTCTTAAAACCGAGAGAGTGGGTTTGTTCAGGTGATGGATGGGTGTCAGCCCACAGGTCTTGCTTTTAAAGCTGTAAAAGAGGCTGACGGCTACCTTTCCTCTGGACCTTCCCACATGCTTTTCTCTCTGCTGGAAAGCCTTTCCTTTCCTTATCCCTCTAGTCACTAAGCTTCAACCTCAGGATTCCTCTGTCTTTGCCAGCCTTGATGTCAATGAGAACCCAATTTAAGCTGGCTTAGTCAGAAAAGGGATTTTTTTTCCCAGCTCACCTGGAAATCCCCAGTATCCAAGCAACCGTGTTGGGAGTCTGTCCTCCTCCATCTCGGAGCTCAGATTTCTTCACGCTCTCCCTCGCCATATGTTGGCCTCTGGCCACTCCAGGCTTACATCCAACTAGATCAACACCCCGGTAGAAAATGAGAGCCTTTTTTCTAGTAGACCCTAGTGAGCTCCAGGGCTGACTCTCATTGGTTGCACTGGGTCATGTGCCTATCCTTGAGCCAATCATTGAGTCCCTGAGAGGCCAGGCTTGGGTCAAGTGCCCATCCCCAAGGCAATCATTGAGTCCCTTTGAGGCCAGCTCTGGGTCATGTGCCCATCTCTGAGCCAATCATTGAGTCCCCGAGAGGCCACTCCGGGGTCATGTGCTCATCTTGAGGGTGGGGCGTTGGTGCAGCTCCATTAGGTGAGGATGGAAAACTGGGGAGTGGTTTACGTAAGAAGAATGGTCAGCAGGGTGGGCAAATCAAGGGCTGTATCCTGCAGTTTCCCTAATCCCTAGGCGGGGAGTGTGAGCCGCCACTGCGTGCGCCAACTGCCCGTGTCCTTGTACCTCTGGTAGCACTCAGCACCCTATTCGGCAACTAAAATTTTACACCTCTCTCTCTTTTTTTCTCCTTCTGGATAGTGAGCTTTGAAAGTACTAGGCAATAAACAATTAAAACAGAATGGAAACCAAAAAGCAACGGTACATATTTGACTGTACTGTGTTCCAGGCCTTTTAAACATGTTAATTTTAAAAACACGTTAACTCATTTGGAACTGTGAACCAGATACTATTCTTAACCCCATTTTACAGATGAGGAGGCTGAGGTTTGGAATGTTAAGTGACCAGCCAATGGTTTCATGATGAAAAATGAAGATCCAACTTGGAGTCTCTCAAAAGAATGAAATGAGACATGAGCAAGGCTGTATTTTGCAGCACTATTAGCAAAGCCAGTGGTGGAGGGAGGATCTCCCAAGGGTCCATCCAGAGAGGAATGGCACATCTGCACAGTAGTGTAGTGTGGAACTGTAAGAGGGATCTGGGGAGGTCTTCTTTATTTTTTTATTTTTATGTAAAGATTTTATTTGTTTATTTGAGAGAGAGCTAAAGAGCACAAGCAGGGTGGGGGGCAAGGGGGAGGAGCAGAGGGAAAGGGAGAAGCAGACTCCCCTGCTGAGCAGGAAGCCAGATGTGGGGCTCAATCCCAGGACCCTGAGATCGTGACCTGAGCTGAGGGCAGACGCTTAACGGATTGAGCCACCCAGGCGCCCCATGGAGAGGTCTTTATATATCCCTGCAAAGTATTGTCAGGATATATTGCAAACTGAAAACGACCAAGTACAGAACTGTGTATAGTACGCTGCCTTCCATATTAGAGAAAGGGTGGGGGGGATAGAAGTATATACCTATCTGCTTATATTTTTATTTTTATTTATTTATTTTTTTAAATATTTTTTATTTATTTACTTGACAGAGATAGAGACAGCCAGTGAGAGAGGGAACACAAGCAGGGGGAGTGGGAGAGGAAGAAGCAGGCTCGTAGCAGAGGAGCCTGATGTGGGGCTCGATCCCACAATGCCGGGATCACGCCCCGAGCCGAAGGCAGACGCTCAACCGCTGCGCCACCCAGGCGCCCCTGCTTATATTTTTAAAAAGAAACAATAGAAGAATAAAGCACAGGTTTACAAACCAATGTACCTTGTTTCATAAATTGGCTTTGGACCCGTGTAAACATTTTACATAACTAAAAACCAAAATTAACCCAAAAAGAAAGAAAGCTGCCTCATCCTAACATTGAAAACAAACCGAAACAAACAGTCCTGTAATTGATGGCATAATCTCCCAGAGCATTGTTTCAAGTGCCTTTGAAACAATTTGTGCATTTCACGTGGGACCAAGACAAGAAGAACCACAAACAGAACCTGGATGGCACCCAGCAATCTTATTGTTGGTAATCAAAGTGGTATTGTTTTGGAACTATTATATATACAAATATACACATTTAACCATAAATAATTATATTCATGTCTTTGGGAACCGGGGTATTGTCAGGGAACGGGCACAGATAGAAAATCCTGGAAATTAAATAAATCTTGTCATCGTTAATGAGGATTGGAAACAGCAGTATAAAGTACTCCCTTTATTCCATAAGCAAACGGCATTAATGTCATTAGCAGCAACCGCAACCCCACAACGGGTCTCCCGCGGCGGGTCAGACCCTCCTTCCAGCCTCCCACTGAGCCTCCGTTTCCCCACTGGCCCACGGGTTCCTCTCTGTGCGTTACAGTCTAGGTGGATGTTCTTTGGATGGAAGGGGTGAAGACGTATTTCTGTGGCTTCTGTGACCCCAAAGTCTGCTGGGAGGATGTGCCCCTGGGCCCCCTGGTTTTCCTGATCGAGGCCCCCAAGCACAGGCAGCTGCTATGCATGTGTGGGACACCCAGGAAGCCTGAGGCCTCCAACAACTGTCAGTCCTTCCATCACGCTGGAAAACTGTCCTTGCTGAATGCCGGAAACCCCCTCAGGCTGAGCCCCAACTGCCAGGACAGGTTTCCACCCTGGGGAGTGGCATGGTCATTCCATCCTGGTCTAGAAACAGGCCTTTGCTGTTTTTTTTTTTTTAATCTCTCTTTGTTTATTTGTTCAACCCAGCTTCTCCAATCCTTTGGCAGACCTGGCCTCGCATGTGCTTTGCAGGCTCTGGGCGTCGTGCTGGGTGGGCCTGTCCCATCTGAGGTCCCATTCAGGGTCTGAAGCCATGGACTTAAGGGACCCTCTTCACTGTGGCATCTGTGAGACTTGGCACTGGGTCACAGCCGGCTTGGCTTGCTGGCCCCTCGTGCCCTTCTGGGGTGCCCCAGAAAGGCCCCCAGCAAACAAATACACTTAGCAAGGAGGTTAGCCGGTGGTGGCCATCCCATGTTTGTCGGGCCTACCTCTTGTTTTAAAAAGCTTGGAGCCAAGACTTGTAAATCCACAGCCCGCAGATTTCTAGTTTCCCTTGAAGTCAGAGCATCCGCTAACCCTTGGCCATACGTGGCTGGGGCAGAGTCATGGCTGCCCACATTTTGGCCACAGATCCTACAACCAACCCAGTGCGTGTCAAGGCATATATACATATACATATATATACATATATGTATATATACATATACACATATACATACACACATATATACATACACATACATATATACATATACACACATATATACATATACATATATACATATACATATATATACATATACACATATACATATATATACATATATATATATTTCACCCCTACAGATGTATTTGCTTCACTCAGTGGGGGACCAGCCTGGCCTCAGGAGGCATTTGAGTTTTCAGTCTTTGCTCCAGGACCAGGGTTGCAGCCCCTCCTGACCCCACATGCATTCCCAGTCCACTTGTCCGTCATCAGCTATCACCACCATCCACCGAGATTCCAGCCTTTTGCCTATGCCCCGACCCCTTGATCTTGCACCTTGCTCTCCATCTGGGAGGTGGCCCTTGTTCCGCCATGGACCCCGCTCACCCCACCCCATGCCTTTTGCTATGCACCCCAGCTCCTATGTTCCACTTGCTCCCTGGGCCGGCCCCCTGGTGGACAGTATAGTGGTGCCCAGGCCATTTCTCCTAACCCATCCCGTGGCCCCACTGTCCATTGTCTCGGACCCAGCCGCTGACCCTTTCATCAAGGGGAAGTAGATTTTTTTTTTAATGATCATTTGAAAACTCCAGAGCAGTAAACTGACCTTTCTGTCCAACTCAGAAGTTCCTTCTACACTCTTACTCCTCCTGCCGCAACTCAAAAGTATCTGATGGGGAAGGTGGTATGGGAAATGGTAAAATACGCAGAACAGAAAACGTGTGAATCATTTCATCCTTCCAGTGAAAAGATGCTAGGAGTGCTAGTTGGTATTAGCGTGAAATGTCTTTCCTTTTTTTTTTTTTTAAGATTTTATTTATTTGACAGACAGCCAGATGGAACACAAGCAGGGGGAGTGGGAGAGGAAGAAGCAGGTTCCCAGCGGAGGAGCCCGATGTGGGGCTCGATCCCAGGACTCTGGGATCACGCCCTGAGCCGAAGGCAGACGCTCAAGTACTGAGCCACCCAGGCGCCCCAATGAAATGTCTTTCCTGAGATGAGATTTTTTTCTTTCACACCTTTTCATCTACGGTACCTGATACCATACAGATGTCAGTGGTTGAGTTATAAAGCATAATAACATAATGAGCACCCCAGGACTTGTTCCCAAACGCAGAGCCCAAACACAGGTGAAAGCTCGCAGCAGTCCCCTCCTGACTTAGCCCATTCTTCTGCCCACCCCGCCTTGGCTAATTCTTACCCTGAATTTTATCATCCTCCTTTCCCCTCTTCCTTTGAACTCTTTACTTGGAAAGAATTTAAAAGTTACAGAAAATTTGCAAAAGTAAGAAGAATATAAAGAACACCCACATAGACTTTACCCTGATTCATTCATTGGTAACATTTTACCCTATTGTCTTTATCATATGATCTCGTTCTCTCTGTCCCTCTCTCACCCCTTCCTACACACACACACACTCACAGCCACACACTTATACAAATACACACATAGTATTTTTGGAACCATTTGAGGCTGTCATGTTATGTCTCCCCTAAATACTTGAGCATGTATTTACTTCCTAATGATAGGAATATTCTCTCAACCACATTACAATTTTTAACTTCAATAAATCGACTGAATAATGCCCCTTATAGCACCCCCCCCTCCAGTACCGGATCCAAATGTATGTCTCCTTAGCATCATTTAATCTGGAACATTTCCACAGACTTTCTTTGTATTTCACACCATTGACATTTTGGAAAAATTTCTCTTCCTCCCTGCTCCCCCTTAAAAAAAATAGAATGCTTCTAGGGGCGCCTGGGTGGCTCAGTCGTTAAGCGTCTGCCTTCGGCTCAAGGCGTGATCCTGGCGTTCTGGGATCGGGTCCCACGTCAGGTTCCTCCGCTGGGAGCCTGCTTCTTCCTCTCCCACTCCCCCTGCTTGTGTTCCCTCTCTCGCTGGCTGTCTCTATCTCTGTGGAATGAATAAATAAAATCTTAAAAAAAATAGAATGCTTCTTGTTTTGAGTTGTAGTGGTTATGGTTTATTGTTTCCGGTTCCCGATGTGCTCTTCTGTGACTTAACGCTGAATTTTTAAGGCTCAGCCCTGGTGCTGCACGTTGAGCCGTAACCCCTTTGTCATCTGTGCCGAATACCATCTCAGAGGGTGTATGCACTATCATTTATTTGCACGTCGAGGGACAGTTAGGAGTTTCCAGTCTTTTGTTCCCCTGTGGACGGCGCTGCTGGGAACATCATCCCGGCGCTTGTCTGCTGGTGCGCATGCGCGAGTCTCTTTGTGGCTCTATCCAGCCTTTGGGGCTCTATCCAGCCGGGCTGGCATTGCTGGACCTTCGACCATGTGACTGTTCGGCTTTTCAAGATCATCCCGAATTGTTTTCCAAAGCGGGTGTGTCCTCTTAATCTCCACGAGCAATGAGTAAGAGGGCCTGTGAGCTTTTAATTTTTTCCGGCACCTAGTATATAAATAGTGTATAATAGATAAATTATTGTCTCTTGATGATTTTCATGAGCATTTCTCTGATGTCTAATGGTGACGAGCATCTTTTCATGTTTTTTGAGCATATGTGTGCCCTTTCCTGTGAATTAATAGTAGTAGTAGTGATAATCATTAGAATACCACCTCTTGCTTACAACTTGCTATGCGTGGGAAACTGTTTTAAGTAACACACAGCATTGAATCCTAAAAAACAATATCATCCTTCCCTGAAACCATCCCAGCAGAGGTATCAGGATGCCCCACTGTACATGGCCTCACGTACCCATCCTTGGTGGCAGGGGTGGGAGAGGAGTCACTGTTTTCTCTGCGGTGTTTGGCTGGAGTAGAGAAGCAATTGTCTCGCCATGCCAGGATGCCCCTTTCCACGTCTTTGGCTAGAGAGAGTCAGCTTTGGTTGGGGTGGTTTTGTTGGTGCCCAATTGCATTTTTGCTGGTTGCTGGCTTCTTCAGCTCCAATTCTGGGGTGGATGAAGCAAAATGAGAACCCAGGACTCAGCTCTGTGTTGTTCACTCCTTGGGTCTTAAAGTACCCAGGTAGTCTGCCTTCTTCTCTCTGCCATGAGTGTGTTCTTATGTTTCATATAGACTTGTTTTTTAAATAATGCCTGGGGTTTTTCATTGTGTTTAGTGGAAGAAATAGGAAAAAAAGTATGTCTACCCCATCTTCCTAGAAGTAGAGCCCTTGCTGACTTGTAAGAGTTCTTTATGTCTTGTGAGTACTAATCCTTACTCAAGGAGTAGTGTTACACCAACTGAAAATATTTTTCAGTTTGTAGCTTTTGAAAGAATTTCTTGATAGTGCTTTTGACATCTGTTTCATCAGATGTTCTTGATTCTGATGTGGTTGTACTTATCAGTCTTTCCTTCTTCTTTTTAGAGTTAGTGGTTTTTATTTCTTGTTGAAGAAATAATTCCTTATCCAAAATGTAGAAAGATAGGGGTGCCTGTGTGGCCCAGGCAGTTAAGTGTCTGACTCTTGATTTCAGCTCAGGTCTCAATCTCAGGGAAGTGAGATCGAGCCCCACATCAGGCTCTACACTGGGCATGAAGCCTGCTTAAGATTCTCTCTCTCCCTCTTCCCCTACCCCTCCTCCCACACTTGTGTGTGTTCACTCTCTCTCTCATCAAAAAAACCCCCCAAAAAACAAAAAAAACCAACTCAATGTAGAAAGATAACTCTTCTAAAATTTTTAATGCTTTTGCTTCTCATGTTTAAGTTCTTGAGCCCCACCTGGAACTGATTTGGGGTTATGTTATGGGGCAGGGGTCCAATTTCATATTTTCAAAGCCTCACTGAAGTGTAAATTAACATACAATAAAGAAGACATTTAAAGCGTACAGTTTAATGGATGTTGACATATATATGTATACACTTGTGAAATCATCACCACAATAAGGAAAATGAACATATCATCACCCCAAAAGTTTCCTCCTGCCCCTTTGTAACCTTTCCTCCCTGAGTCTCCCCACCTTCCCTCCAGCCCCAGGCTACCACCAATTGGCTTTTGTTACTCTAAATTCATATGGACTTCTGAGATTTTTGTATAACTGTAGTCATACAGTTCATACTATTTTTGTTTGGTCTGGTGTCTTTCATTCAACATAATTATTTTGAGATTTCATCCATGTTGTAGCATGTATCAATAGTTTCTTCTTTTTTATTGCTGAAAACTATCCCATTTTATGTCCGTAATGCAGTTTGCTTATCCATTCACTTGTTGGGCATTTGAATAGTTTCCATTTTGGGACCATTACAAATAAAGCTGCTATGAACATGTGTGTATAAGGCTTTGCATGGAATATGATTTAATTTCTTTTAGGTATAAAATACTTTGGCGTGGAATGGCTGGTCATATGGTAGATGTATGATTAACATTTTTTAGGAAATTGCCAAACTATTTTCCCTAAATTTTCCATTTCCACCAGCAGCGTATGAAAGTTCTAACTGCTCCACATCCTTACCAACACTTGGTATGGTCAGCTTTTTTCACTTTATCCATTCTGACAGGTGTATAGTGGCATCCTGTTGTGATTTTAGTTTGCATTTCCCTAATGACTAATGATACCGAGCATCTTTTTATGTGTTTTGTATATAATTTTTACTTAAATCAACATTTAGGACTGTATGATTAAGGGTATCCCCATATTATTCATAGTTCCAAATGTGTTTGGCTTCTTTTTGTTTTGCTTGAAGTTAATATTTGCTTGGAATTTGTATTTGCTTCATTTGTTTGTGTGTGTGTCTGTTGCTAATTCTTCCCACCTTGTCATCCCATGACATTATCTTTTTGTCTTACTTTTTGGGTCTCATGTCTTTCTCTTTCTTCATTCATTTCATTGCCTTATGGAGTTTACCCTCCAGGAGTTTCATCAGGTTAAAAAGCAGTGCGTTGGTGGAAAGCATGCTGGTGGACATGAGTTCATACACCTTACTCTTCAGTAACATTGTTCCAATATGGACTGGTTGCCATATTGGTATACTTGGTAACTGTCATTATCCCAGAATGTTTCCTCTTTAATTTGGAGAGTCTCTTATCCTTTTTTCCTGTCTTACATTTCCCATTTTCTGGATCCCATGTCTCTTTCTTTCTTTCTTAGTTTGCTCTCTCATTTTTGTGGAGAACAACCTTCAGTAAGATGCATTTTTTTTAAAGTAAAATTTTTGACATCCCTTATGTCTGAAAATATCGTTATTTTACTTGGATGTTTCCTTGGTAATTTCGATGGGTATAGAATTCTACATTAGAAAGCATATTCTTTCAGAACTGTGAATGAATTACTCCTTTGTCTTTTCTTTCAAAGTTTTGTGGTCTTCTCTTTGTCCCCAGTGTTTGAAAGGGACCTATTATGCTGGTACTTAGTGGACCCTTTCAGTTTGGAACCTTAGGTCCTTTAGTTTGGGAAATTTTCTTGAATTATTTTAGAGGATGACTTTCTCTTATTTTTTCTCCGTTTTTTTTTTTTCTTTCTGACACATTTGGCTATTGGATTGTCTTTTAATTTTCTTATCTTTACTGTTTTTCTTTCTTTTTTTTTTTTTTTAAAGATTTTATTTGTTTATTCGACAGAGATAGAGACAGCCAGCGAGAAAGGGAATACAGCAGAGGGAGTGGGAGAGGAAGAAGCAGGCTCATAGCGGAAGAGCCTGATGTGGGGCTCGATCCCATAACGCCGGGATCACGCCCTGAGGGGAAGGCAGAAGCTTAACCGCTGTGCCACCCAGGTGCCCCTACTGTTTTTCTTTCAAACTCTTAATTTTTGCTTTACTTTCTGAGATGTTAACTTAACTCTGTCTTCTAACCCTTTTAAGGAGATTTTGATTCTTCTATTGTGCTTTTAATTTTAATTTTATTTTTTATTTTTATTATTTAGAGAGGGAGAGAGGAGGGGGCAGAGGGACAGAGAGAGGGTCTTAAGCAGTCTCCATGCCCAGAATGGAGCCCTCCTTGGGGCCCAGTCTCACAACCCTAAGATCATGACCTGAGCTGAAATCAAGAGTCAGACACTTAACCAGCTGAGACACCCAGGTGCCCCTTGTGCTTTTAACTTTAAAAAGCTCTTTCTTAAAATAAACTTTTTAATTTTAGAGTAGATTTTTATTTGCAGAAAAAATGCAAAGATAGTACAGAGAGTTCCTGTATATACCCCACCCAGTTTCCCCCATTATTAACATCTCACATTACTATGGTACATTTGTTACAATTAATGAATCAATATTGATATGTTATCAGCTAAAGTCCATTCTTTATTCAGATTTCCTTAGATTTTACCTGATGTCCTGCTTCTGTTCTAGGATCCTGTGCCGGACACCGGATTGCATTCAGTTGTTATGTCTCTTTAGGCTCCTCTTGGCTGTGATAGTTTCTTAGACTTTCCTTGTTTTTGATGACTTTGACAGTTTTGAGGAGTAATGGTCATGTGTTTTATAGAATGTCTCTCAGTTCAGATTGGTTAGACTGACGTTATGTATTTTTAGGAGGGACCCCACAGGGGTGACGTCCTATTCTCATCACATCAGATCAAGGGCACATTACTATCGACGTTACCCCTCATTGTTAATCTTGATCGCCTGGTTGAGGTAGTGTGTGTCTTGTGTCTCCACTGTAAAATTACTCTTCCCCTCCTTTCCATACAAAGAGCTCTCTTTTATTCTCTGATTTTTAGGATAGCATCTTGTCCCTGTTTTGTGCATATGTTTTTCTTATCTCTCTGAGGGTATTGATATTTGTTTTGTTGTGGTTCTACTGATATTTGTCAAGTATGCCTTTCCCCAGCTTTTTGCTTTTGAATATTTGTGTCCTTGTATTTTAGGCATGTCTCCTATAAACAGTACATGGTTGGATTTTTTAAATCACCCAATTGCCAGTCTGTTTCTTTTAACTACTGAGTTTAGTCCACCTATATATGTAGTAATTATGGATATACTTGGACTTGTTTCTTTGATTTTTTAAAAATATTTCTAATTTCCTCCCTTTCTGTAGGTGTTTCTTTTCTAGTTGTCTTCTTTTGTTCATCTTGTTTTGTTATTTATATTCTCTTTTTTTGTTTCCTGTTTGTCAGTCCTGTTACACACACTCTACCACTATTCTCACATTTTACTGAAACAAACTTAATAAATAGTAAGAGGCACAAATGCTAAGTGTATGGCTTTATCTTTTCACTGGACAGACAGTTTTAAATCATCAGTTATTTTCTCTTAACACTCTGAGGATATTCCACTACTTGTTGGCTTCTGGCATTTGTGTTGAAAAGTCTACTGTCCTTTTAATAGGCATTCCTTTAAAGGTGAACTGCTTGTTTTCCTGTGGATAATTTTAAGATCTTCTCTTTGTCTTTGTGACGTAGTTTTAATGTACCTAGATGTGGACTTCTTTTTATTTATCTATTTGGGATATGTTTTGCTTTGTAGAGTTGTGGATTCATTTTATTTTCCTTATTAGTCCTCAGAAATTCATAGACATTATCTTTTTAGAATATTGCCTCTTCTCCATTTTTTTCTATGCTTTTGGGATTCATTCTGTTCTCTATATCTTTTTACATCTCTTTCGTATTCATACCCTGTCTTACTCTATTTCACTTTTGGTGATATCTTTGTATCTTCCAGCTCATTGATTCTCTCTTCAGCTTTATCTAATCTACTATTTACCATACATATTGGGGTTTGTAAAAAAGATTTATTTATTTATTTATTTATTTATTTATTTATTTATTTATTTATAGGGAGAGAGAGAGTGAGCATGAGTGGGAGGGGCAGAGGTTAAGCAGTCTCCATGCCCAGGATGGAGCCCGACTTGGGGCTCAGTCTCACAACCCTAAGACCATGACCTGAGCTGAAATCAAGAGTCAGACACTTAACCAACTGAGACACCCAGGTGCCCCTTGTGCTTTTAACTTTAAAAAGCTCTTTTTTAAAATAAACTTTTTAATTTTAGAATAGATTTTGATTTGCAGAAAAAATGCAAAGATAGTACAGAGAGTTCCTGTACAGAGAGAATCTCAAGCAGAGTCTGCGCTGAGCCTGACATGAGGCACAATCTCACGATCCTGAGATCATGACCTTAAAACCAAGAGTTGGACACTTAACTGACTGTGCCATCCAGATGCCCCTATGTTGAGTTTTTTATTTCAACTGTGATATTTTTCACATATAAAAGCCACATTCTCCCCACAAACTTCCTATTAATTCCTCATAGTCACTTCTTGTTTTTTTTCCTCATCTTTGTGATTGCATCTTCTTTTTTTCTGTAAATATTTATATATAGCTTCTATAATTCTGTTTCTAAAATTTTCAATACAGGAGAGAAGATATCTGTTGTTTTTGTTTCTGCTGATTGTTATCCAATGGGGTCTTGCCTTATCCCATGTTAATCCTTGATTATGATCCCATTGCTTGATACTAACTGACAAGACTCCTGAGTCTGAATTGGAGAAGATTGCCTCCCAATCAGTTTTGCCTGTCCTTCAGCTGGCTGCCATGGGGAGTCACTGCCCTGAAACCGTATCAGCCACTCTTACGGATCTTGACCTAATGAAGCTGGAAATTTCAGACCCAAGTTTCCTATGCTGTTGAGCCAAGGCACTATGCCCTGATACGCTTCTATTACCATTTGCCCTTAGGACAGATTCTGGCCCCTCACTGTTCAGGCTAAGTGTAGCTCATGTTTTGTTTTGTATCTAGTGGATGAGGTCCTTGATGGAGCATTACCCTTTTGATAGTATGCACTGCCTCAAAGCGTGTTTCCTGTCCAGAACACCTTAACATCCATAATGCTAGAAGCAGAGTTCTGAGAAAAGATTTTTAACTCATCAGGCAGGAACTGAAATGTAATCCTTGGAACTTAGAAAAATGTGTCTCAGTAGAATGGGGACCCTTTCAGAGTGGTCTGTGGCCTTGAAAAATCAGGTCTCAGTCTCCAGTGTTTCAGAGACCCATTCGTTGCCATGTTCTCCATATAAAGATTCAGCAGGAGAAATTTTTTTCAGAACTTAGCGTCAGGAAAAATCTTGTCTTCCCGGAGGGATTGGCAACTTCTGCCTGACGGCAAGAGATTTATAGTACATCTTAGTTCCCTTTTTGCTCAAGCTGCCTGGAAGCACTGGTCAAAACAGATGCCAAATCAAATCAGCTTTTTAGTCCTTAGGACTGAAAAAGAGGACTTTTTCCCCTTTCTCAAAGTCATGATTTTTAGCTCGTGTGTATATGTTAATAGATTTCTACTCTATCTACCTCTGTATCTCTTTTATGAAAAGAGGCAAGTTATGAGTAAATTAAGTTAAAGTTATAAACATTTTACATTTACCTTTCCTTCTCTTATGTTCTTAAAATATCCAAAGGGAAGGTATAATCTGAAATATTTATGCAAATTGATCTAGCTACAGGTCCTGAAGCTTCATACTCGAGGCGTGAGTAAGCAAACCCAACTTCCTGTAGAACATGGAAGGGAGCCCCCTTGAGGGGAGCTGTGTCCTGACTGTGCTGAACTGGGATTCTTTGCACATTTCTTCTGTCTTGATGGTAGCCCAGGGGTGTGGAGCGAATTGTGCTAAGAGTAAGAACTAGACCTTGGACATTCTCCCAGAGAGTTCAGAATAGACTAACATATGTTCTGTTCACAGCAGGTGAAAAGGGGTGGGCATTTACATCCCTGAATTATAGATGGCAGGACTGGTACCCTTGACAGGCTCATTCTGTGATTTCTGACTTCCGCCCTGTCCCATCTTTTGAGTCACAGTTATTGCCTAGTTCCTCGGAGTGAAGGTGTGAAATGAACTGCTCGGGAACATGGGCCTTGGAGCTAGTTCCTTCACCACTCACTGTGTACTTATTGTGTGACCTTCAGCAAAGTTATTCAGCTCTCTGGGCCTCTGCTTTTTCATCTGTAAGATAGGAAAAGTAATGGTATCTACCTCCCACATCTGTTATAAGGACAAAAAGATTAAATGTGGGGGAAGTACTTAGAACATGTAGCAAGCACTCCTAAATGTTAACCATTAATATGACTACTAATTTTTATTTTTTTATTAAATTTTTTTAGAGGGAGAGAGCATATGTGTGTGTGTGTGTGTGTGTGTGTGTGTGTGCGTGCGCATGTGGGTGGGGGCAGAGAGAGAGGGAGAGAGAGAGAATCTTAAGCATGCTGTATACCCAGTGCAGAGCCCGATGTGGGGCTTGATCTCATGACCCCGAGATCATGACCTGAGCTGAAATCAAGAGTTGGATGCTTAACCAACTGAGCCACCCAGGTGCCCCATGACTACTAATTTTTAAATTATTGTTACCATGATTATTATTGCTGCAGGGGCTACCCTAACCAGAAACATACTATCAGAGCCTCCCAGTTGTCACATTCCAGGGCCTTTTCCCCATTGTGTACTTAACTTGTCCCCTGGGCATCTGTAGCTCAGGCCCCACTACTTTCTTGTTGCAACTTGATGCAGGCTTGGCCCCTGTGCCCTCCTTCTCTTCCCACTCTGCTTGGCCAACTTCATCCACCCTTGTGGTTTCAGGTTCCTTCACAATCTGATGGTTGCAAATTTCTTACCAGCCTTTTCTCTGGGCAGTGATGCCCTTTATCCAAGTCATGGTCAACTTCTCCACCCTTCGTCCCCATCTCAGCGAGGCAGCTAGCATCCTTTCTTAGGACTCAGGCTGCTAAGTTAAAATTTTTCATTCATTGGGGCGCCTGGGTGGCACAGCGGTTAAGCATCTGCCTTCGGCTCGGGGCGTGATCCTGGCGTTGTGGGATCGAGCCCCACATCAGGCTCCTCTGCTGTGAGCCTGCTTCTTCCTCTCCCACTCCCCCTACTTGTGTTCCCTCTCTCGCTGGCTGTCTCTATCTCTGTCGAATAAATAAATAAAATCTTTAAAAAAAAAAAAATTTTTTTCATTCATTCATCCATTTCCTCATTCATTCATCCCAGTAGTGCCTCAGACCCCTTCCTCTCTGAAGTTCATGATTGACCTGCGAGTGTGGGGCTGTGTCAGGATTTTTCACATCCTTGATTTGGGCCACTTACGGTTCTCCCCATTTAACTTACTTAAATCCCAAATTCCTGCTTCCCTGAATTACTTGCCAGCCCTACCCTAGGTTGTTCTGTGGGGTGTTTGACCTCTCCAGCGACACTGAGAGCCCTGCTGCTGATGGATGGGCCCTGGGAGGCTGTGGTCCAGGGAACATAGTCTCATGCCTGGGGACAGGTTGGTGGGTGATCACTGCCCGTGTGGGAGATGGAATGCTGGGGTCCTGGGCTAATCTCAGTTCAGGTCTGGCAAGATCAGGAGGAGGACACCAGGCACATCTCTAGCAACTGCGGTTTTGTGAGGATCCAAGATGGCACCATGATTGGTGTAAAAATCATAGTGTCCCCACCTGATGTCTAATGCCACCCATGTGTGGCCGCTGACTTACTGGGATCCGGAGACGAATGCATACGTGCAGGGGAAAGAAAAAGTCCTTTTTTCCATGTGATGATGGGGGCAGAGGTTTCCTAGGGCATGACTCAGGTAGCATTCACGGCGACAAACAGGAAGAATCCCGAATACTGGACAGGGTGGTAGAAGGGGAGCTATTGGACAGTGTTAGGATTGCACAGGGAGTGGTGGTTTCTTGTTTAGCGTATTAGTGGGAAGCATGTCAATGTGTTTAATGCCTATGCCCCCCACCCTGCTCCTTTGAGGCAGAGGTGGACTCAACGGGGCCCCCTGAGTCTGACCCCTTGCCCCCATTGAGTGGTGACCCGCTGTGTTTGTCTGCTTGGGCCGCCATAACAGAATGCCACAGGCTGGGGTTGCTCACACAATGGAAATTGCTTCTCCCTCAGTGCTGGAGGCTGGGAGTCCAAGATCAAGGTGTCAGCAGGGTTGGTCCCTGGTGAGGACTCACTCCTGGAGTTGCAGACCCCTGCCTTCTCACTGTCCTCACATGGGCTGTGCATGCAGAGAGGGTGAGAGAGAAAGCACTCTGGTGTCTCTTCCTTTTCTTAGAAGACCACAGGTCTGTTGGATTAGGACCCCATCCCTATGCTCCCCTCTAGCCTCATTTACCCCCTTAAAGGTTCTGTTTTCCAAATGCAGTCACATCGTGGGCTAGGGCTTCAACATCTGAATCCTGAAGGGATTCAGTCCATAACACCCACCACCCTCACAACCCATTGCGTTCATGGCACATGACCTGCTGCTGTTGAGCCAGCCCCCCTGCTGACCGCCTTGCCTCTTAAAGGAAGGGTGGCCTGATGTCTGGCTTGGTCCTCCCTCCATAAATGTCTGCTGAATCAAAACCGAGTAATGTGTCCTTATAGGTGAATGAAAGCTGATTTTATGTGAAGAATGTTTTAAGATTTTCACAACCCCCTCTTGATAGAATTGAGACACCCTGGGGTATTGCAAAACGAGGCAGGATCCACACTCCTCTCTACCTTTCCCCCTGCCCTGCTGTGGTATCTGCAAAAGTTGAGTTGGAAACAGACCAGGTTTTGCCAGAGCAAACCCCCGGGTTTCCACACGCAGGAAAGAGGGGCTTAAATTGCACTTTCTTAAGTAGCAGTGGTTGTGTTCACACTGGTGGCTCATATCCAATAAAAGTCCGTCCTGGGATTTGGGAAGGAAATAGGCATGAAATTGGCAGTGACCTGTGGCCTGGCATGATGGCAGGCTTTGGCCTTAGCTGGTGGATTTGGTTTTTCCTGGAGAAGACCCTGCCAAGTGCTGGGGGTGCTCGGCCTATGAGCCCGAGGAAGGCATGTCCCCGGGGTTGGTGGCTCTGCTTCAGAAGGGCATGGGGTCCTTCTCCTGCATCCCCTGTGGCAGCAGAGGTCACATCTGCCAGCCGCCTCTGGCCCACCCACATCTGGATGGGCCAACAGAGAAAGTGCTTTCCTTGATCTTACCTCTCCAGGAGCCTCGAAGTGTGGGGGCTGCCAGAGGGGCCGGCCTGGCCAGGCGACCCAAGGGCTGGTCTCCAGAAACTACTCCACAGGGGCATCTTAATATGAGTGTGAGGGTCTTGGGCAGGAAGGGCGGTGTTGCTGGCCTCGGACTCTGAGAGAGAAGCCAGGTGACCCCATGTGGACAGAGCTCTCTCCTGGTGGGGAGAAGCTGCTGCTTGCCGATGGCTCCCTTGATAAGATCGGAGTTTGCTGGCTTAGAAGAACCCTGAATCCACTACAAAACTCTTCCAAGAAAAGTTGCCAGGCCTGGTGAGCCCCGGGCCTGCTGAGCTGGGAGGAGGGGTTCCAATAGAGCCATGTCCGTAGATTTATAGGGAGGGATTCCAGCTTGGAAGGTATTTCTAGATCTCTTGGGCTGCAGGGCCCACAGAACATTTAGCTAAGGGCCCCTGGAGATTCCCGTCCATCACAGTGAGGATTGGAGCACTCATTCAGCCCGGAGCCAGAAAATGGGGATCCCCAGTCAGACAGAGTCCCTGCCCTCAAGGCGTGGATGCTTTCAGGGTGTGAGACCTACAGTTCAAAGTTGACCTGCTAGGTACATTTATGCAGCACTTACTGAATGCCGGGCCCTGTTGTGAGCACTTTGCCTGAATCACATCATGTAATCCTTTTGATAACCCTGTGAGGTTGGCACTCCCTTACAGATGACAAACCTGAACCACCAGGAAGCTTAGTAACTGACCCAAGATCACAGGAGAGTAAATGGTTGGAGCTGGCCATCTCTTGCAGAGAGCCTGGCCCAAGAGCATGGACCCCCAAGGGGATGGGTGGCTGACACTGGCCAGCCTGGGCCAGGAGGATCCTGCAGGTGGAGAAAAGGCAGGCAGCCAGTCTAGGTGAGGGCACGTGTGTGCAGAGGAGGAGAGACATTAAAACGGCCTGGCCTGTGGGGAGCGTGGCTGGGATCGAGGCTGCGTGTGAGCCCCAGGCAGCCAGTGAGCGGAAATAGACGTCCCAAACGGGCCGCTGCACGTGGTCCCTGTTTGACTTTCATGATGTTACAAATTATTTTTCTTTGTATTGTGGTAAAACACACATAGTATCAAAGTTACCATTTCAACCATTTGAAAGTGATTCAGTGGCATTGAATACTTTCGTGCGATTGCAGGAACATCATGTCTGTTTTGGGTTTTTCTTTTTTAAGATTTTATTTTTAAGTAATCTCCACACCCACCGTGGGGCTCGAACTCACAGCCCCGAGATCAAAAGTTGCAAGCTCCTGCGTTGAGCCAGCTGGGAGCCCCATCCCTTCTGTTTACTTGCAGAACATTTTCATCACCCCAGAGGGACCCCTGTTCTCATTAAGTGGTTGCTCCAACCCTCAGCCCCTGGCAACCACTCATCTGATTCTTTCTGTATAAATGTGCCTGTTCCAGACGTCAGTGGACTCCTATAGTCCGTGGCTTCTGTGGCTGGTTTCTCTCACCTCGCACTGTGTTGGCAAGGTTCACCCACGCTGTAGCCCGTGGCGGAACCTCATTCCTTTCTATGGCCGGTTAACCAAAGTGTTTATTTTCAATCGGAACGCCTTTCAGGGGACCAGCATTGGGTGGAGTCCACACCCCACACCCCAGCTTTGCCCTGGTCACCATCTCTCGTGGTCCTGCTCTTGGCTCAAGCCACACGCTGATGTTACCTGCTTGCATTTCAGTTTCCATCGTCGGTTTCGATAGAAGCGTTTGGGCCAGATTTTGAAGACCCCTGAATGTGGTTCTGAGGTTTTAGCCTCTGTCGGCAGGCGGCAGGTGGCTGCCCAGTGCGTGCGGCCACCTTGCCCTTGGGTAGCCATGTCTGTCGGTGCTGGGCAACCCTGCCATGGGCCAAGGCTGCTTGTCCCCAGGGGGAAGCCCATGCTCCTTCTCAGGCACTTTGTAATTGCGACCTGGCAAGAGAAGAGTCTTCTTCTCAGGACTTGGACCAGCTTGAACTATGTGATTGGGAGAGGCTGGAGAAGTGGGGAGAAGGAAGCCATGAGGATGGGGGACAGGTCCTTGAGTTCTGGGAAATGTCACTTGGTCTAATAGAAATATCTCCTTCCCTCTGTCTGTCTGTCTCTCTGCTTAAGCCTGCGTGCTCAGTGGGGTGGTGAAGTGCAGAGGGAGAAAACAATTTATTATAAAGTTAACTTTTCCAAAAAGGATTAAGAGTGGTGATTTTTGGGGGCACCTGGGTGACCCAGTCAGTTAAGCATCTGCCTTCAGCTCAGAGCATGATCCTGGGGTCCTGGGATCGAGTCCTGCTTTGGGCTTCTTGCTCAGCGGGGGGCCTGCTTCTCCCTCTGCCTGCTGCTATGCCTGCTTGTGTTCTCTCTCTCTCTGGCAAATAAATTAATAAATCTTTAAAAGTGGTGATTTTTTCAAAGTCAAGCTCATTGAGGTATAATTTACCTGGTAAAATTCACCCTTCTAGGTGTTCAGCTCTGAGCTTTTGATATACAGTTTTTTATTGGGGAAAACTATACACAACAAAAAATTGACCATTCCAACCATTTTTAAGTATACGGTTCGGTGGCGTTATGTACATTCCCAGCACTGTGCAACCTTCCCCACCGTCCACCTCCAGACCTTCTGCGTCCTCCCGAACTGCAACTCTATACTCATGGAAGGCTAATTCTCCACGTTCCCCTCCTCCCAGCTGCTGGTAACCTCCACTCTACTTTCTGCCTCTGTGAGTTTGCCTTTTAGATCCCTCCTACAAATGAAATCATACAATATCTGTCCTTCTGTGACGGGCTTCTTTCACTTAGCATAACATTTTCAGGGTCCACCCAGGTGGTGGCATATGTCAGAATTTCCGTTTCTAGGCTGAGTAATATTCCATTGTGCATATATACCACGTTTTGTGCCTGTCATTGAACACACTGATTGCGTCCACCTTGAGGCTGTTGTGAATAACGCTGCTCTGAACGTGGGTGTACAAACACCTGTTTGAGTCCCCGCTTTCACTTCTTTGGGTTGTATATCTAGTATATCTAGGCGTAGAATTGCTGGATTATCTGGTCATTCCATGATTAATGTTTTGAGGAAGCACCACACTGTTTTCCGGAGTGGCTACATCATTTGATGTGCCCACCAGCAATGCACAAAGGGTTCCAATTTCTCCACATGCTCGCCAACACTTGTCATTTCCAGTATTTTGAGAATGGCCACCCTGATGGGTAGGAAGTAATGTCTCACTGTGGTTCGTTCTAGGAGTTTGACAAGAGTTCACAGTCCTATAGCCCATAAGATGGTGATTTCGGGGGAGAAGATGGACATACCCAGACACACGGGAAGCTTCTGGCAGGCTCTCTCTTGGACAGTGAGGAGGTTCCAGGAGAGGAGATGGGGCAGGAGGTGGCTGGATCTGCCCACACAGACAGTGAGAAGTGCAGCTGATTCAGGCAGTAGACTGGTGGCTCCAGAGCCCAAAGCCATGAGAATCTGTTTCCCGGATATCTCCCCGAGACAACTAGACAGGGGAGCAGATGACAGAAACGAGGGGTCAGAGATATGGCTGTGCTTGGCTGATGGGTGACTGCTTTCTGCCAGACGCACCCCTCCCCATGCTCCCTACCTCCCAGCCTCCTCTTTCGGTATCATGAACAGTTCATGTCCTTTGTTCCTGGCTTCTCACTCGGTCTGTGAGAGAGCCCTGCTTCCCCAGCTGACTGATTTCCAATGATCTCTGGTGGGAAATCCAGCCAGGAGGCCCGTGGAGAGCTGAACATATATAACCACTGTTGGCCAGTGGCTCGTGTGTTTGTTGACCTTGAAGAAGTCTGGGGAAGTACTGGGACATCATTTCTTCACGCTGAAGCCTGGCAGGGGCAGAGACTGTCGTGTTCCACCAACTGCTCTCATAGAACCACGGACCTCCTGACCAGTGCCCCATTCAGTCACGTCCATTAAGAGTCACGGGCACACTGGTGCGCTTCCAACCCTGTGTGCCATTTTGTCTAAATCAGTGGAGACCTACCTCTGCAAACCTGAGTTGGAGGATAATGAAGTCAAATTGGTTCAAGATTTAAATGATAGACGGAAGACATTGCATTTTAGAACACATGTTGCAAATAACTTGACATCTGAGAGAGGTAGAGATTAGGAGACAGAAGAAAATGCTGGATTCGGCCTGGAATTATCTCTAGAAATCATCACACATGGCAAAGCGAAAGGAGGGCTGTCACCTGAATTTTGAGATTCCAGGTCTGAGGTCAGGGATTATGTTCTGATCTGTGCAAGCATTCAGGACGGGTGACGGGAAGATGGAGCAAGCCTGGGTCAGGGAGGTGGTATTGAATGACAGGGTTTTCCCTGGGCAAATCCACAGCAGACTTTTCTTGGGGTGTGTCGTCCTCCCTCAGTGCTGGTTTAATATAAATTGAGAGGGTTGAGGAACTGGATCACCCCAAGCCGTGCCAAATGACAGCTCATTCTCAGGTTTGCCCCCTCTCAGTGAGGAACGGGAACAGTCACTAACAGGACTCACTCTTTGCCACACACCCGGCATTATTTCAAATACTTCTCATAATAGCCCCCAATGGTAAGGCTGTCATGTCCTCACTTTACGGTTTCAGGGAGGTTAAGGAACCTACCCAGGGTCTCACAGCTTGAAAATTCAGTTGGTTCATAAGCCCTACCCACCATGAGCCAGATACCCACAAGGAGCCTCTTCTGCACAGAGCTGATGAGACAGGGACATTAAATTAACTCTCAAAGTGTATGACCCAATATAATAGGATACTATTCAGCCATGAGAAAGAAGGAAGTCGTCCTGCCATTCGTGACAAGGTGGATGGAACTGGAGGGTGTTTTGCTAAGTGAGACAAGTCAGACAGAGAAAGACAAATACTGTATGATCTCACATATATGGAATCTAAAAAAGCCAAATGGGTAAAAACGGGGAGTAGAATGGTGCTTCGCCGGGACTAGGAGAGTCAGAGAGATGTTTCAGGAGACAGGCTTGCAACCGGTAGATAAGTAGGTCCTGAAGATCTAATGCACAGTATCGTGATCGAAGTCAATAATGCCGTGTTATAAACTTCCAAGTTGCTGAGAGACCAGATCTTACTTATTCTCGCCACAAAAAAGAAATGATAAGTACGTGAGGCTGATCGGGATGTCAGCTGACACTACAGCGGTAATCATACTGCGGTATACAGATCCATCACGTCAGCGTGTCGTACACCTTGAACTTACACAATGTTGTACGTCAACTATATCGCAATTAAACACAAACTTCAGGACATAGCAGAGGTGATTTTCAATGTGACTCGTGTCTGTCTAACAAGTCCTGGGATGCAGGGTTTTCAGTGGGTCTTGGTACCCTGTTTCAAGTTTGGTTGGAATCGGGGTAGGTAGTTATCAGGAAAGAGCTAGAGGAAATGCTGACTAGTGTAACTGAGGCATTTCTTCCTACATCATCATGTGTCCATCCCACCAGCCCTCCCAGGAGGGATGTGAGATTCGGCAGGAGCTGGGTCCTGGAATCTCCAGAGTCATTCCCGGGGCAAGTGTCACACTGGGGACCTTCCAGCCTGCATAGGTCCCTGGCTTTCCTGGGAAAGATCCACACTACATCCAAGTTCCTTTAAAAGCTTCCGGAAAATAAGACAAGCCCTGCCTCGTGCTGGAGACCACATGTAAATTGGGACTCAGACATGGCCCCGCCCTGGAACATCTGGATTCCAAGAGTGTCACCTGCAGAGCCACCTGTGATGGGAGGAGCTGGGGGAGAGACATGTGATGGGTAGCTTGGTTCTAGAACTTGTAAGCCCTGGGCTTACTGGTATAAAACGGATTCAAACAAAGATCAGGTGCAGCGTGTCGACCTCATGTGGCATTTATGTGGCTGATAGTGGAGAGCAGAACCAGGAGGCCCAGAGGTGGGATTTTTTTTTAATGTTTTTTAATTATATTATGTTAGTCACCATACAATACATCCCTGGTTTCTAATGTAAAGTTCGATGATTCATTAGTTGTGTGTAACACCCAGTGCACCATGCAATACGTGCCCTCCTTACTGCCCATCACCAGCGTATCCCATTCCCCCACCCCCTCCCCTCTGAGGCCCTCAGTTTGTTTCTCATAGTCCATAGTCTCTCATGCTTCATTCCCCCTTCGGGGGTAATCAGAAGTGGGAACAGAGGTGGGATTTTTAATTTGACCCATCCTGGCTGATCCCCCAGTTCTCTGCTCGTGATGGCACCCTTCTTATAGTCCATGGCAAGATACATTAGGTTTCGGTGAATCTTTACATTCCCAAGGGCACTTTCCAACTGGTCCTACTCGCCTTGGCCCTTTTTTTTTTTTTTTTTTTTTTTTTTTACAGGAAACACCTCTGTCTTGGCACATGTGAAGCAGCCTCTGGGTTCCCAATGGCTGCCTAGCTTCTGGGTCTCCTTTTGTCCCGTGTCCCCAGCGCCCTCCATCCCCGTGACCTGGAGTTCTCTCTGCTTTGACAAAACCATGAAATAGCCTCTTTGCATTTGCCAATTACTCGTTTTCTTTTAAGCCCCCACGTTTCCTTGTCTTGTTCAGCTTCTTCAATGTTCCTTCTGCCTTGCCCTAATGAATAACCATGTTCTGTCAATGTCCCACTTTCCAAAACTTGGTAATTGTGCAGTGGACTTCTCGGACTCCCATCCCGGTTCATGCCATCGGTATTTTCTGCACCAGATCTTCTCTGTGACACAGGAGGGGCCCCTCCAAAGCCCTGACCTTTCTGCTCATGCACATGAGGGGTCTTGGCAACCCGTGTACATCCCCGTGTCACCTGAGTGTAATCGTCCTGACTTGGCAGCTTCCTGAATCTCTTAGAAGGCTCCCACATCTTCAGAACGTTCAAGGTCATGCACATCTTCAGGAGTGTTTTTTAAATCATGCGTTGACGTTTTCAGTAGTCAGTAGACAGAGATTGACATATGTAATCACTCATCGGGGCGTGCATCTGTTTAACGGTCATTCTGGAGCTTGCATGTGGTGATCAGGTCATTTCACACAATTTTAGCTGGTTGAGGCATCGTGATTGGAGGGCAGACATTTTGGACATCTTTCCAAGGTCGAGGAATATGCAATTTATATTCCTTGCAGTGGGGAGACTTATTCTTCTTAAAGAATTATTTATTTACTTTTAGAGAGAGAGAGAGAGAGAGCGAGCACAAGTGGGAGAGGCAGAGGGAGAAGGAGAAAGAATTTCAAGAAGACTCCATGCTCAGTGCAGAGCCTGACGTGGTTCCATCTCACGACCCTGAGGTCACTATCTGAGCCGAAACCAAGAGTCAGATGCTTAACGAACAGACAGAGCCACACGGGTGCCCCATGGGAGTCTTTTTTATGCAGAGTCCTTCCCCCACCACCATCGCCACCACCATCCCTACTGCTCAATGCAACAGACACTTGGGAATTGAGGTTCTGCTTACAAACTCAGCTTGCTGGTGGGTTTCCTTTTTAAGGTCAAAGTTTATATCTGCACCCTGTTTCTTTTTTTTTTTCTTAAAGATTTTATTTATTTATTCGACAGAGGTAGAGACAGCCAGCGAAAGAGGGAACACAAGCAGGGGGAGTGGGAGAGGAAGAAGCAGGCTCATAGCAGAGGAGCCTGATGTGGGGCTCGATCCCATAACGCCGGGATCACGCCCTGAGCCGAAGGCAGACGCTTAACCGCTTGCACCCTGTTTCTTGATGAGCAAAAGTACGCCAATTTCATGTTATTAGAATAAGGTGGGAAGTAAATGCGTAAATGGACCAACATCGTATTGTTGGAATTTTAGGAGGCCGTTTTTATGCAGTTCAGAAATGTTCTGGAAGCTCAGCTTGCTAGAGCCGTATGGTAACTGCTCATCGCCTGACAAAGTTCTCATCATTCATTTATTCATCCCACATTTATTAGAAGCTCCCTGTGCTCCTTTGCTAAGCCCTGGAGACCCATGGCCAGAGTCTGACATCCAAAGGGCACGGCCTGTATGCTGGACTCTTTACAAATATGTTCTCCTGTGGATCAGAGGAAAGAAAACATCGTGTCCAGTCCCAACATGCTTACAGTCTGGGGACCCAGACACATGAACAGTCATCATGTCCCGTGGTCATTGTTGACAGTCTCCTGTACAAGGTTCATGGGCTGGGGCCAGTAGCTCTGCCCGGGAGACACCATCCTTGTTCTCCAACAAACTGCCCTGAGTTTTATTTGCTTCATTTGCTTTGTTTTATTTTTGATACATTTGTCATTTGAATCATCCTCCAAGCAGAACAAACAGAAACAACTTCTTTTTGAAAATCTCGTGCCTCAGGGCGCCTGGGTGGCGCAGTCGTGAAGCGTCTGCCTTCAGCTCAGGTTAGGATCCCAGGGTCTTGGGATCAAGTCCTGCATCGGGCTCCTTGCTCAGCGGGGAGCCTGATTCTCCCTCTGTCTGCTGCTCCCCCTGCTTGTTCTCTCTGATGAAGGAAGGAAGGAAGGGAGGGAGGAAATCGCATGCCTAGCAGAGTTTGGTGCCCAGGGGAATGTGTGCTGTACTAGAGGCAAGCAAATGGGCCTCCCTAAATCAATATTCCTTTTTCTTTTATGCACTTACCAACCCCAGTATAAAAGTTTCCTTTTAAAGACAGACCCTCTTACACAAGGCTCCTTACAACTCTGTAGGATACAGGGCGCCTGGGTGGCTCAGTCGGTTAAGCATCTGCCGTTGGCTCCGGTTGTTATCCCAGGGTCTTGGGATTGAGCCCCGAGTTGGGCTCCCTGCCCAGCGGGGAGTCTGTGTTTCCCTCTCCCTCTGCCCCTTCGCCCCACTCATGCCCTCTTTCTCTCTCTCAATAAATAAATAAAAATCTTTAAAAAAAAAAACCCAACTCTGGGATAAAGATGGTCAAGTTGGAATTAGAACCCACAGACAAGCCAACTGAACCTAATATCAGAAAATGGACCAAGACCAAAACAAAATCAGGGGAAAACCAAACAAAAGCAGGGGAGGGAACTGGGTGTGTAGGGATAGAAGCTGAACTTTTCTGAATATGACTTGTGGTTTTTAGATGGGACTTTGGAAGCATGTAAATATTTAAACATGTAAAAAGTTAAATGATTTTTTTTTTAAACTTGACCTTACACTCCTTATTTGCTCACGTGGGACTCCCCACTCCCGAGCTGTAGTCAGCTGAGGTGCCGGAGAGCCAGAAGAGAGGATGTAAGCAGAGAATCCCCCAGGTTGTGTATCTTGAGGGAAGCTATCCCCGTGAGCTCTCTTATTCCTCGGATCTGAAACTGATCACGTTTCACTGGGGACGCTGCCCAGCGCCAACCTTTTGGAAATTGTTTTGTTTTAATCCCTGTTTTACGTGGCATCTCTTGCTTTCTCCGATCAATTCCTATGTGATTGTCCCCCCAGTAATTCATTTTGAAGGAGAATTATGTGAGATGACATGCAAATGCTTAACTCTATTTAGGTGTCTGGATAGCTCAAAATTGATCACTTGCAAACCTTCACCGTGCCCCAGAGTGCTTATCAGCGACCTGTTTGTTGACCCTATTCACAATCTTTTTTTATGGTGATAGAATATACATAACATGAAATTTACCTTTTCAACCATTTCTAAGTGTCCATTCAGTGGCATGAAATACATCTGTGTGGCGTGACCATCTCCAGAAACTTTTCATTTTTCCAGACTCTAACTCTGTACCCACCAAACAATGACTTCCTTGCTCTCTCCCACTCCAGCCCCTGGCAAGCACCCTTCTCCTTTCTGTGTCTAGGAATTCGACAACTCTAGGTACTTCATATATGTGGAATGCTACAGGTTTTGTTCTTTCGTATCTGGCTTATTTCATAAGCACATTAGCACAATATCTTCAGGGTTCATCTTTAGCGTAGCCTGATACTAGAATTTCATTCCTTTTTCTGGCTAAATAATATTCTATGTGCTACAGATAGAATGTTTGGGTGCCCCCTCCCCCAGATCCATATGTTTAAGTCCGAACTCACCAGGTGATGGCATTAGGAGGTGGGGCCTCTGGGAGGTGAGTGGGTCATGAGGGTGGAGCCTCATGAATGGGATCAGTGCCCTTATAAAAGAGACCCCAGGGAGCTGCCTCAGCCCTTCTGCGATGTGGGGACACAGCGAGAAGTCAGCAGTCTGAAAGCTGGAAGTGGGCCATCACCAGAACCCAACTATACTGATGGCCCGATCTTGGACTTGAACTTCCAGAACTGGGAGCTACATGTTTCTGCAGTCTATAAGCCCCTCAGTCCCCATGGTATGTTGTCATAGCAACCAGGACGGACTAAGACAACATGGATAGACCATATTGTTTGTCCATTCATCTGTGGATGGATACTTGAGTTGATTCCATCTTTCGGCTCTTTCGAACAATGTAGTTATGAGCAGTGGTGTACATGTACCCGTCTGAGTCCCTGCTTTCATTTCTTTTGGGTCGGTACCAACAGTGGCATTTCTGGGTTATATGATAATTCCACATTTAACTTTTTGAGGAACTGCAACTACTTTCCACAGTGGCTGTACCATTTTTACGTTCTCACTAGCAGTGCACAAGCACTCTAATTTCTTTACATCTTTGCTAACACTTGTTTTCCTTTTTTTTTTCCATCATAGCCATATTAATGGGTGAAGTTGTATCTGATTGTACTCTTAATTTGCATTTTACTAATGACAAATGATATTGAGCATCTTTTTATTTTATTTTTTTATTATTTTTTTTAAAGATTTTATTGTTTTATGTGACAGAGAGACAGCCAACGAGAGAGGGAACACAGCAGGGGAGAGGGAGAGGAAGAAGCAGGTTCCCAGTGGAGGAGCCCCATGTGGGACTCGATCCCGGAATGCCGGGATCACGCCCTGAGCCAAAGGCAGACGCTTAACGACTGCGCTACCCAGGCGCCCCGTTGAGCATCTTTTTAAAATGGAACAGTAAATGTAGTTTTTTGTTTTATATATGTATTTTTAAATTTGAATTTAAATTTTTAAAAGTTTAATTCCAGCAGAGTTACCATATCGTGTTATATTAGTTTCAAGGGTACGATAGAGTGACTCAGCACTTCTGTACATTGCTCAGGGCTCACTGTGGTAAGTGTCCTCTTAATCCCCTCCACTGATTTCACCCGTCCCCCCGTCCACCTCCCCTCCGGTAACCATCTGTTTGTCCTCTATAGTTAAAAGTCTGATTTTTTGGTTTGTCTCTTTTTCTCTTTGTCTGTTTTGTTTCTTAAATTCCACATATGAGTGAAATCGTATGGTATGTGTCTTTCTCTGACTGACTTATTTTGCTTAGAATAATCTCTAGCTCCATCCATGTCATTGCAAATGGCATGAGTTCCCTCTTTTTATGGCTGAGTAATATTCCATTTATATATGTATGTATATATATATATATATACATATATATATATATGTATATACACACACACATATGCACATTCCACATCTTTCTTATCCATTCATCTGTCGATGGACACTTGGGCTGTTTCCGTAATTTAGCTATTATGATAATACGCTATAAACATCGGGATGCATGTGCCCCTTTGAATCAGTATTTTTGTATCCTTTGGGTAAATACCTAGTAGTGCAATTGCTAGATCATAGGGTAGTTCTGTTTTTAATTTTTTTTTTTTAAAGATTTTATTTATTTATTTGACAGAGATAGAGACAGCCAGTGAGAGAGGGAACACAAGCAGAGGGAGTGGGAGAGGAAGAAGCAGGCTCATAGCAGAAGAGCCTGATGTGGGGCTCGATCCCCCAACGCCGGGATCACGCCCTGAGCCGAAGGCAGACGCTTAACCGCTGTGCCACCCAGGCGCCCCTGTTTTTAATTTTTTGAGGGACCTCCATACTGTTTTCCAGAATGGCTGGGCCAGTTTGCATTCCCACCAACAGTTGCAGGGTTCCCCTTTCTCTGCATCCTTGCCAACACCTATTGTTTCTTGTGTTTTTTATTTTGAAATTGAGCATCTTTTCATGTGCTTACTCACCATTTGTATATCTTCTTGAGAGAAATGTCTATTCAAGTTCTTTGCACATTTTTAATTGTGTTTTGTTGTTGAGTTGTAGGATTTTCTTCTGCATTTTCTCTCTCTATATATAGGTATGTATATACATACCTATATATACATATTTTAATTTTTTTTTTTTTAAGTGAGAGGGTGAACAGGGGTTGGGGCAGAGAGAGAGAGAGAGAGAGAGAAAGAATCTTAGGCAGACTCCACACTCAGCACAGAGTCCAACACGGGGTTCGATCCCACAACCCTGACATCATGATCTGAGCCGCATCAAGAGTCGGACACTTAATCGACTGAGCCACCCAGGTGCATTCTGGATATTAATCATCTATCAAATATATGATTTGCAATTTTTTTTCACGCATTCTGAAGGTTGTCTTTTCATTCTATCAATGGTGTCCTTTGATGCACGGAATGGTTTAGTTTTGATGAAGTCCAGTTTTTCTGTTTTTTTCTTCGTTGCCTGTGCTTTTGACATCATAGTCAAGAAATCATTGCCAAATTCAATGTTATGAAAATTTTTCTCTGTTTTCTCCCAGTAGGTTCATAGTTTTAGCTCTTGGGTTTAGGTCTTTGATCCATATTAAGTTATTTTTTGTATATGGTCACATTTATTTTTGATATTAAAAATAGTTATGAATATCCTTGACATCTTATACAAAGATGGATTCACACAATCAAGTCTGTTTAAACCTGTGAAAAATAGACTTTTGTATCCTTGTTGACCAGTTATAATCAATTTGCTGGTTTTGTCTGTCTCTTCTGCCTTTTGTTTTTCCTGGAGTTTTTTTATTTTTAATTTTTTTTTAAAAGAGAGAGTGTGTGTGTGTGTGTGCACGCACGCGTGCGCGTGTGCGCACGCACACTCCGTGGGGGAGAGGCAGAGGGAGAAGGAGATAGAGAATCCCAAGCCCCAAGCAGGCTCCATGCTCAGTGAGGATCCAACACAGGGCTTGATAACCATGATACCAAGATCATGACTTGAGCTGAAATCAAGAGTTGGGTGCTTAACTGACTGAGCCACACACAGGCACCCTTTTTCTGGAGTATTTTAAAGCAAATCCCAGGCATCTTATATTTTACTTGCAAATATTTCATTGTGCATATCTCAAGGATTACGTGGTTGTTGTTGTTGTTGTTGTTGTTGTTGTTTTTGCCCTTATAACCACAATGCCATTATCACACCTAAAATTAATATGAATCCTGAATATCACATAATTGCAGTCTGAATTCAGATTTCTCCACTTGAATTAAATCATGTCACCTCAGCATAGTATCACGCAGACCCCCCTCTGTCTTCTTCCTGGGAACTAGTCCCACATCCTACTTCAAGGAGCCAGAAGTATTTCTGGAATGTAATCAAGAGTTGAAAATACTTGTGTGTTGGGTGGGGAGCATGGCCATGGGGGGAGCTGGCATTCCCAGCATCAGGGTAAGTGAGACTGCCTGTTAGAGGAGTCAAGAGGGAGAGGGAGCCAGCAGCTCCATGTTGTGCATGTCTGCAGTGAGGAGCACAGGTTTGGGGTAAAATAGCCTGAGTTCAGGTCCTGGCTCCTGTGTGTGACCTTGGGCAGGTAGCTTTATCTCTTTGAACCTCCATTTCTTCGACTGTGAAATAGGAAAAATAAGAGTGCCTGCTTCATATTAAATAGTGCACAGAGAGGGCCTGACAGTGTTGTTAAGTACTCAGTGAAGGTTGGCTGTTGTCAACAGTGCCATCACCGTAATCATTACTGGGGTGATTATTGTTATCCTGGTGAAGATCACAGGCCACTGAGGCTCATAACCTGGCTCTTGGCTCTCCCCCTGGGACATGGCCTGGGGACACCAAAGTTACAGGGCAATGCAATGATTTGATTTGAAGAAGAGTAGTGCCTCTTAGAAGCCCAGTGGTGTTTGGATGTTCCAGTACAGTGCCCATGTCCAGAAATTGTGTCCAGAATTTCAGTGCTGGCCCACATTTCTCTGTACCCCTGTTCTCTGGGGGAAACCTTTTGACAAAGTCTTGTGTGAATCAATGGAAGGACAAATGGAAGGCAGTGATACTTTCAAAGGGCCACCCCAGCTACTTTCATAGCTATTTCTCTTTCAACCTGAGTAGATCTGGCTTCAAAGGTAACACAACTGGCCTGGGTATTTTTCCCAAATATTAATTTAAAACATTAGATTCCTGCAGACACTCTCTCCATGGACACAGTAAGGGAGGGGGGTTGGCACGGGAAATGTTTGCTGCCCAGATGGGACCCATTCTAGGGGAGGCCACCCAGATGTTTCCCGGGCCATGGTCCTTTATGTTGGTATGGAGGATGCTGGAAGGGAAGAGCAACTCCCAAGTAAAATGGACCAGAGCTAGGAAAACCCACAGCATTTGGGTAATAAATAAATAGTGTGTGGATTATATAAGAAATGACAGCTATTGTTTTGAGGCTGAAGGCTTGTTCCTTCTGGAGCATTCAGATGTGTAGCCCAGGGGAACAGCTGTTCCAGCCAGCCCAGGATAATCCTGGTTTATTTCCATGTCCCAAACCCTCAGTGAATTCTCCTGCCCTCCCCTCCGCAGGCATCTTGGCAACCCATTGGTTCTTCAGGCCAAACCCTGGTATCTTCCCATCTCACATGTAAATCTCCTAGACCGGGCTCGGAAGGAGCTTTCATGTGGAAGGCCCCAGTGGGCTTTGCTGGTGCCTGCCAGGGTACCCGCTGGAGACATCTGGCCCAACTGGGTCAAACCCTGCCAGACCCCCAACCCCCAGGCTGCTGCCCTGCCTACTCTCCCCAGAGTGGGGGGTGTGTGTGGGGGGGTCTCCCTGCCCCACCCCCATCCCATCTGTGTGCGCAGCTACCTCCAGGCCCTGAGACCTCCCAGCCAAAATGAGGGCCCTGAGAGTCTGTAACTCTGATAACTGGCGTTGGCCATCTCACCTTTAGTTCCTCATCCATGAAATGGGGACGATCACTGCTCCCTCATGGGTCCACCATGAACCTCCCAGGGGCACACTTCACCCAGGGGAATCAACAGCCCAAACAGTCCTGCCCTGTGAGACATATGATTTCCCTGCTATACTTGAAATGTTTTCTTATTTTATGTTCTCTTGGGAAGAGAAAGAAGGGGGATATGTGGACGGTTGTAAACATAGATGTTTTCACTTGGAGAGGGCTCAAGCTGTTTTGCATTTCTGCGAGGAGCCTTCGGATGTGTCCTTCTCGGTCTCTGCTTCCTGATTAGGCAAGAGGCACAGTGATTAACCACTCTTCCCTTTGGGCCAAACTGTCTAAAAGACCTACTGGCGCCTAATAAGGAGGCATGAAAGACAGTCTTTGGGGGACAATTCTGCTTACACTGTCTGCTTTCCATTTAAACAAGCCGTTTGTTTGCATGCAAGATGGATTGCTGGGCTCCACGGGTGAGTCGGTGCCCTGCATGAGTGCGGGCAACACCGGAAGGTTCTGCGCATGTGTCTCCCTGGCTTGAGCCGGTCCAGTCGCCCTGCCTCTGCTCCGGGATGGGTGCCTTCCGCCCTCAAAGCCCGGGCACTGCTTCTCCCGCTCAGAGCTTTGTGATCCTCAAGATGACTTAATGTTCTGGTTGTTTTCTGAATCCGTGGGTTGCCTGGAAAACAACTTCTTCCAGTAAAAGAAGATAAAAGTATTTAACGGGACGTCAACAGCCACAATCCCTCAGCCTTTTATGGCCCTTTGCTGTTTAGAAAACGCAGTTCAGCCATGATTGCTCAGAGAACCCAAACACTAGCCCTGAGAAGGGGGGCGGCCCAGATATTCTGTTAACCCCCCTATATGGATGGGCAAAGTAAGGCTCAGGGGAGTGGAGGGACGCAGGTAATAATGTTAGAGCTGGAGTCCTGATTCTCTGACACCCCGGGTTCAAATCCTGGCTGTGCGACTTGGTATTGAAGAGAGGTCATTGAAGTCATTTGAACCCTGGTTCATCGCATGACAGAGAAGTTGATCATGCTTGTACCAAAGGGAGGGTTGGATGAAATTGCACATAGACAGTCCCTAGAATGGGAGCCAGCATTGTTCTTGCTAGGACTGTTATTGTCATCATTATTATTCTTGCTACGTCAGACACAAAGAGTCAGGGGCCCAAGCAGCCCCACCCACGTTGTTGGCAGGCGCACGCTGGCACGTACAGAGCGTCATGCTGCCCACGGATCACTGGTGCTTACCACCATGTGCATGGAGGATGGGTGTGGCAGGCAGGGTCCTGGTGACCCCAACATTCCTGCCCCCTTGAGTGTGGGCAGCCTGGGAATATGGTGGGATATTACTCGTGGGATGATGTCGCATTGGAGGGCAAAGGGATTTTGAAGATGGAATTGAGGTTAACTTTGAGTTAAGTTAATTGAAATTATCTGGCTGGGCCTGACCTAATCACATCAGTCCTTTAAATCTGGGTGGAGAAGTCAATGGTAAGAAGAAGTCAGAGGGATCCGAAGCATGAGAGGTCTCTGCAGAGGGCCACGTGGCTTCTAGGAGCTAAGAGTGGCCCCCCGGCCAACAGCAAGCAAGAGATTGGGGGCCTCCGTCCTGCAACCTGAAGGAACTGAATTCTACCAACAACCATGTGATCTAGAAAGAGGCCCCTGAGCTTCAACAAGGACTGTGATTTCATCTTGATTTCAGCTGTCGCAGGACACACAGACCTTGAGCAGTGGACCCAGACTTCTTCTTCTTTTATTTTTTTTTAAGATTTTATTTATTTGTGATAGAGAGAGAGTGCACAAGCAGGGGGAGCAGCAGGCAGAGGGAGAAGCAGGCTCCCCGCTGAGCAAGGAGCCCGATGCAGGATTTGATCCCAGGACCCTGGGATCATGGCCCGAGCTGAAGGCAGATGCTCAACCAACTGAGCCACCCAGCTGTCCCTGGACCCAGACTTCTGACCTATGGAAGCTGTGAGTTAAGTTTCAAGTGGCCAAGTGTGTGGCAGTTTGTCGCAACAGAAAACCAACGAGCCCCTGCAGGGCGACGATTAGTTATCTATTGCTGTGAACACATTTCCACAACACTTAATGGCTTACACCACCACCATGTACGGTCTCGTGGTTTCCAGGCATTAGGAGTGCAGGTGGGGCTTTGCAGCATGACTCTACTTCAGGGTCTCTGCTTGGACCCAGACGTCCCAGAGCTGTTTCTTCTCTTCATTTAGGCTCCTGCTCCAGGGACATCTCCTCCCAGGGACCTCCCTGACACGGTAGCACTCATCACTCTCTGTCTCCTGTACGGCCAGTTAATTTCTTTTCACGGTACTTGTGGTGTGTTAAATTGCGTCCCTCAAAAAGATTTGTTGAAGTTCTAACCACTGCTCCATGTGAGTGGGACTTTATTTGGAAATAAGATCTCGGTGGATGTGACCAAGTTAATAGGAGGTCACACTGGATTAGGGTGGGCCCTCGCCTAATGACTAGTAGAGTCCATAGGAAATTTAGACACACAGACATGCAGGGAGCGCACCATGTGACTGACGTAGGCAGAGATTGAAGTGAGCTTCTGTAAGCTAAGGAATGCCAAGGACAGCTGGCAACCACCAGAAACTAAGGAGGCAAGGAAGCGTCCTCCTCTAGAGCTTTCAGAGAGACCATGGCCCTGCTGACACCTTGATTTTGGACCCCTGGCTTCCAGAACTTCTAGACAATAAATTTTCCCTGTTTTAACCTCCAAGTTCGTGCATACTTGTTATATCAGCCAAAGGATACTGATACAGTACTTATCACCATCTCTCTCTTTCCCTATCTATCCATCAATCAATTCATCCATCCATCCATCCATTGATTGATCATCCATCCATCCATTGATCTATCCATCCATCCATTGATCTATCCATCCATCCACCCATCATCCTTTGGTCCATCCATCTATCCCTCCATTGATCCATCCATCCATTGATCATCCATCCATCCACCCATCATCCATTGATCCATCCATCAATCCATCCATTGATCCATCCATCCATCAATCCATCCATTGATCTATCCATTCATCTATCCATCCATCTATCCATCTATATACCAATTGATCGATTGATCTATCTATGTATCCATCCATCTCTCTATCTAGTGTATGGTTTATAGTCTGCATTCCCCACTGGCATTAAGTTTCTTGAGAACAGTTGACTGTCTTTTGTTCCCAGGGCAACCCCCTGTACCTAAGTCAGTGTTTGCTTGGACCAGGGCTTAATAAGAATGTGCTGAGTGAATTGATGAATATTTATTTAGTTAAAAAGTGCCCATGATAGAAATCCTGTATATGCCACATTCTTCTACTTTTAAAAAGGTTAAGAAAGAAAGGCAGTGAGTTCCACTGATCTGATTCACGATGAATTTATTTTTCAATATCTCACAGGGGAAGAGAAGATACTGGATCTTTAGGAAAAAGATATTTCTAATAAAAACCTCAGACATGAAACTCAAGAAAATAATAATTTCGTTATGAATAAGAAAAAGGGACAGAAGGATTGGAAATTTATTTTTCCTGTAGCCTGCTGCTGGAGCATAAGTTCTTTGTGAACTCAATTCCACTGACCACCTGGTCTGGGAGCAGGACGTAGTTTCGCTGACAACAAGAGAGAAGGGGACTGGGGAGGGTAACCCTTAACGTTAATTAGGAACGAAATAGATACAAAACTCTGACTTTCGAGGGGCTCCTTTGAAAATCTGATGAAAGCTGAGGACTTAGACAAAAGTGCCCATTCATGTGAACCCTCACATGCGGCGTCAGGGTTTTGAGGATTTGCTGAGGCCCGCGGTGAAGAACTCTTGTCCTGCAGAATCTGTCAAAGCACGTCCCCATTCCTGACTGGGACTGACCCCTGTCCCCTTGCCGAAGTCCACATCGCCTTGGCCGGGGGCCAGCGGAGGTGGGGGGGGCGGCGTGTGTCCATCAAGGCCGAGCACCATCTCTTTAGATCGCAGAGAAATAAAAATGGTTCGCTGATCTTGAGGGGAAACGAAGTCGTTTGGGCGATTGCAAAATGAATGACCCCGTGTGGTGGTTCAGCCTCTTTTTCAAAGTTCTCAGGGCACTTTGTTTCAAGCAACTAGGAACAAAACCTCACAGGGATGTGCTGGGTAGTGGTGTAGGAGTTGTGCGAGGCCCCCTCAGGGAGGTTTTGGGGGTGCGGGGTGTTAATCAGCCCGTGGCCTTGACTGTTCAGAGACGAATGTCAGAAGGAATTGTCAGAAGCACAGGCTTGGGGCAGACTCAAAGTCCCAGCTCTCCTGCCCACAGGCTGTGTGATCTTAGGCCAGTTACTTAACCATCCTGAGCCTCCGTTTTTCCCTCTATGTAAGAGGAGACGAATAACACTTACCTTTTAGGCTTGTTGTGGAGATTAGGAATTACGCATGACAAGCACCTGGCACAGGAGCAGTAGCTGTTGGTAATATTATTAATGTTGACAGTACCTTACAGTTTGTGATGGATACCCTGTATCTGGCCGTGTATCAGAAATATCCAGGAAGCGTTTAAGAAAAACTCCCAGGCCCCACCCAAGAACTACTGAATTGGATTTTCTGGGAGTAGGACTCAGGTACGCGGGGCATCTACCGTTGGCTTCTCCAGACCATTCCGCAGCCTGTCCACCCTGCTTTGGGCCCCAGGAGGCTGCGCAGTAGGGCTGGTGATGTCCAGTTGGGTCTCAGTTGACCTTCCTAAAGGTCACTGCAGACTCACCGGGTCCTTCAAACAAAGGGATGTCCCTCAAGCGCCCATCACATAGCATTTCCACACGGTTCAGATAGCTGTCCCCTCTACCAGTCCTTTTCGTCTTTTGGTTGTTTAAATATGTACCTGGGATTTTATTCTAATCAAGGGCGGTAAGAGAACAGACACAGAGACAACAGACTTGAAAGAAACGTTTATTCTTCACAGTTCCCAAGAGGAGCGGCCATGGCCTGCCATGCAGGGCCACAAGGAGAGGCACCAGGAGGCAAGGTGGCGGGGAGGGAGGGCATGAGGGGATGCATGGCCAGAGCCTATATTGTGGTTTTGGTGGGGAGGAAGGGGTGAGGCAGGAGGGGCAAGATGAGCAAGTTCAGGATTGTATTGTTTGAATAATTTTGGCAGGCTCCGGACAAAAGCCATGGTCCCTAGTCGTCTGGGACCTGGCCCTGGGGTGATCTGGGACCGGGGGGGCTTGCTGCTCGGCATGTGGGAGTTGGCTAAAGGAGGCGGTTGGGGGTATGTATGGGCTTTGGATTGGCTGGTCTGCGTATAAAAGATGTGCTTGAAGGAAAGTTGTTTACTGTCTCTTACGAATTCACTTACCCGGATAGAGGGGTGGTCGCTCCCTGGCCAGCAAAGCATCAGATGTCAGGGCATCATAAAATATGAAAAAATCTATAAAACAAAAACTAACCGAAGGCGATGAGTGTGTCTATAGCCCCTGAGAGCTGCACCATCCCTTGTCTGCAGCCTTGTAAGTTTCTTTTCCTTTTTAGCCTTGTAGGTTTCTTTATTAAACTTCCCTCAAACCGCCCCTGAAGAGTGCTGTTTTCTGCCAGGGGCCTGACTCTCATGTGAGGAGGGTTCACACTCCCCAGGAGATCCCGATGCAGCCCATGGCTGGAATAGGGGGTCTTTCAGAACCAGCTCGTGGGTGCACGGAGCAGAGAGTTTGCAGAGCCTGTTCAGACGGTCTGGTTGGGACTTCAGCGAGGAAGGGAGACTTGAGAATGGTTGTAGCATGCAATAACCAGGAAAAGACAACAGCACAGGCTTTGCAGGGTGGGGGCAGGGCGGGGGGGGGCAGTCCTGCTGGGACAGGCTTCTGAGGCTCAGGTAGGTGCCTACTACACACCTCAGACCGGCTTCTCCCAGTGGGCCTTTGGGAGTTGGTGGCCGCCTGGTGGGGTCCCCGGCTGGGGCTTGGCTCCTCAGGACGGCGGTGTCCATGTCCAGTGGGCTAGCCCTTGCCACTGTATTCCGTGACAGTCCAGGTGGCTCCAGGCAGCAGGTGCCCAGGAACAGGGGCATCTGGATTTTTAGCTAAGGGAGCTGCTTATGTTGCAGGAGCAAGGCATTTCCTCCGAAGCCCGGTCTTTGATCCACATTATGGTGTCCATTCCTCTCCCTGTCTTGCAGCTCTGTGTTCTTTTCCACCCTCTGGTCTGTTAACGAGCTGAGATTTAGACCTTCCCCTGCTTCCCACCTGCATATTCTCTGCTGCTCCGCACTCGCTGTGGCTTCTGGATTGAAGGCCGGCTCGGGGTCTGAGTGGGGAGCTGGCAGGCTTCATGGTCCGGGACGGGGTGGGGTGGGCACTGCCCAGCTCTTTGGCTGTGGACGATTCTTGTAGACAGTCTCTAGTGCAAGAAGATTGATGGGGCTATGTTTGCAGGGATCTGTAATCACAGGAACCCAGGCCTGCTTGGCTGGCCCTCGGACACTGACTCTGGCAAAGGATGGACGCAGGAGCAGAGCGGGCGAGGCCAGATGGGAGCCAAGAGCTCGGGTCCCAGCTGATCCAGAGCAGAGCCTGGATCGTCAGCTTGAAGCAGGTCCAGGGGAGGAGCCTGAGAAATGACTGAGCCAGACGTTGACCCATCAGGACCGTCCACTGATTTTTGAGCGTAGCCCAACAGCTGCTCTCTTTATCAGGCAGATGTCCGCACGCTGAAACTCCAGTCTGGATATGGAGGGGATGAAGTCCTTGGAGTGTGAAGGGTAAAGTTCTAAAGGGCCGATTCAGCTGCCTGGAGTGCCACTTGCACTGTGAGACAAAATTCATTGTTAAAATGACATATTACGATGCTTGCCAGTGAGAGGCGATGCCTGAGAAAAATAGAACAAAAACTTCTTCGCATGATGAAGGCTCCCTTTGGGCCTCTGCACAGTGGGTCTGCCTGGCTGAGACGTTTGTAGCCCATCCCTGCTTCCAGGACTGGAAGGTTCTATCCATTCTAGGACTCTTAGGGAGGAACATGCTGGTCTCCTGCCGCGACCACATCTGCTTGGCTGGGGGATGGGCAGCTTGGCCACTCAGCCTGCAGGCACGGGCTCTCTGGGGAGGGCAGCAGGTGGCAGGCAGGCTGCCCCCAGCTCTGTCAGTCGGTGACAGACGCCAGTGCCCGCCCTGGCTGCCTGCTTGGTGCTCAGCTCACCCAAGGGCACTTGGCTGGGGCCTTTCTCCAGAATCCTAGGTGCAGATCACCGCATCTCCTGCTCTTGATCCAAGCCCTGTTCCTGAAACTGACACACCTTCCAAATTTGGGTTCAGGTCTCCTGCATGTGTGTATGGAATGCGTAGACTTTGTAGAACCTGGTGGGGCTGATAGAAACGATATCTCAGAGTAAGTGTATGAACGCTGCCCAGGCAGACAAGGCTGGGAGCACGGAGGGATGGACAGGAGGTAGATGGAGGGACCCTCCCCCAGGCAGTGTCCCGGAAGTCATGAGGGCCTTTCTGATCATGTTTAGAGCTGAGAATTCATCTGCTTCTGGGCATATATTCAAAAGAATTGAAAGCAGGGACTCAGACAGATATTTGCACACCTACGTTCATAGCAGCATTATTCACTGTCATGTCCAATGAGGGATGGATAAGCACAATGTGGTCTATCCACACAATGGAGTATCATTCAGTCTTAAAAAGGAAGGGCATTCTGGCAAACGCCATGACACGCACGAACCTTGAAGACACAGTGCTAAGTGAAACAAGCCAGTTGCAAAAGGACATGTGTCATGTGATTCTATCCATATGAGCTCCTAGCCTAGTGAGATTCACAGCGACGGAAAATAGAATGGTAGCTGCCCGGGGCTGGGGGAGGGGAGGAATGGGGAGTCGTTTCACTGAACAGGGTTTCAGTTTTGAAAGAGGAAAGAATTCTGGATGGTGGTGATGGCTGCATCACAACGTGAACGGACTTAATGTCACTGAACCGTGCACTTAAAAATAGCCAAAATGGTGAATTTTATGTTATGTGTTTTTCCCACAATAAAAACATTTTTTTAACTTGGGGTTTTATAAATTAAACATTAGGTCCTCTCCCCCAGCACGCCACAGAGGGGAACCATAGGCTCTGAGACCTTCGCACGGTCCTCCCCACTGAGCTGTCTCCCCAGTAGACAGGACAGTGTCTTGTCTGGGCAGCAGGGGCACCCTGAGGATGGAGGGAGGTGCCCAGCTCTGCTCCTGGCCCACCCTGGCTCACCCCCTCCCGTCAGCCCGTCTCCCTCCGCTAGTGCCCCCAGTCACCCCAGTGTGTGTGTGCACTGTTGGCCGGGGCGGGGGGGTTGGTGGTGGGGATGCGTGGCCTTGAGTGAGACTTGGGCATGATCTCAGACACTTTCACAGAGGGAGGAGACTGGCTTGGAAGCTCAAGGCCAAGAACTGCAAGGTGTCTCCTCGTCAGATGAGAGTATTCCTTCCCCCCACCCCCGTCTCTCCCTGTGAAGCGGTGTAAAGATGGAGTGAAGTGATGCTGCCACGCATGCCCCCAAGGACAGTCCTGAGCCCCCCTCTTCCCAGGACATGCGGGTTGGGCTTGTTGCTGGTCTTGCACTCGGTCATCTGCACTGGGTCCCCCCCCTCCACTCTGAGCTCCCCAAGCGGAGAACCACACTGGGATCCAGCCACCTCTCCAGCCACAGCTCCTTCTCCCAAAGCGAGGGACGTGCACCCCCCAGGAGAGGTGGTTCCTCAATGCACGCCCAGGCATCGCATCACATCAACCTGCTTTGGAGAACGTCGTCCCGATGTTGAGCAGAAAGCCTCACGTGGGTGCTGCTGTGCCCTTAACGCTTCTAACTCCGGCCAATTCCCCTTTTTTCGCCAACAGAGAGCACAGGCCTCAGACTCCGTGTCTCCAGCAAGCTGCAGTGTCTGGTTATAATTTAATAACTTCCTTTCCTTGTATTTATTTTTAGGGTTTCTTTCTATTTTTGGCAAGTGGAACTGGTTTTCTATTTACTGTAGTGTATAACGTTTACTTTTAAAATAACTTGGAGTGAAAAAAAAACACCCATGAGTTGATTTAAAGAGAAATATTAAATCAGTAACGGGAGTAGTGTGCGGCTCTGGTGGGACTCACGGAGGGGGTGCGCAGCGCGGTGCGGATTTGGCAACCCGGGGTCTGAAGTTTGGGAGACTCCTCTGCCTTCTCCAGACACTAGCTCAGACCTGAGCTCTTCTCCGTGGTTCTCCCTGACACCCCAACACCCCAACAAGGCAGCACAGAGAGCAGCCGATGTTCGTGGCACTTGTCATATTCTATGGAAATTGCCTCTTCGTAGGTGCAAAGAATTTGCTTACTGAGACAGCGAACGGGGATGGGGACACCTCTGAGTCCCCAGCCCCCAACTCAGAGCCAGCCTGGAGCAGACATCAGGAGTGTTCGTCACCTCCAGGCTGCTGGCGGAAAGGGGTGGAAGGATCTCCCCTGCCTGGGCGGGAGGTGAAGTCAGCTCTCCCAGACTTCTCTCTTTCCCAAAGGCCCCATTAGTGCAGGCAGCAGATGTTCCTGTTTGTCCCCTGAGCGCCCTGTGAATTAATTTTGTCCACGTGGCTCCACTCATCTTTTTATGAGATTCTGCAACTTAATCTTGTCGTAATAACGCGAGGGTATTATTACAGTACTCTGGCATTTTACATTTCATACCTTTCCCCCACATGTATTATTTTAGTTATTCTTCAAAATAATCCTCTCAGTGGAGGAAGTATGATCCCCATTTTACAATTGGGGAACTGAGAGTCTGGCTTGCCCCACAGTCATGCAGCTAGAATAGGGACACACACTGCCGTTTCCCAAATCCTGTACCCATTCTGCTGCCCCACTGTGCCTGCCGTGTCCCCGGCTAACCCTCAGACATGGCTGTCCCCAACCTGGGCAGGCCTGACAGGGGTTGGAGCTGCTCTGATAGCCCCTCTCGGCGGGCGGAAGTGTTACGGTTCCCATGCAGACGAACTCTCAGCTCCAGATGGACGGTGACGGTGGCTCTGAGGTCGTCCTGTGTGGCCAAGAGACAGCAGGTGCAGGGCCACCACCCCAGCTCTAAGACCCAGAAAACAATAGCTTGCTTGGTCCTCGGACTAGCAAGACCCAGAAGGAGAGGGGGTCCCCGGCACCTGGGGCCAGGGGTGAGCGTGCTGCCCCGTCCTGCACACTCCAGCCTGGGAGGCACTCCGCTGGGGACACCCAGGCCCATCTCAGGTTTCTTTTTTTTTTTTTTTAAGATTTTATTTATTTATTCGACAGAGACAGAGACAGCCAATGAGAGAGGGAACACAAGCAGGGGGAGTGGGAGAGGAAGAAGCAGGCTCATAGCGGAGGAGCCTGATGTGGGGCTCGATCCCATAACGCCGGGATCGCGCCCTAAGCCGAAGGCAGATGCTTAACCGCTGTGCCACCCAGGCGCCCCCCATCTCAGGTTTCTGCCACTGTGTCTGAAAGTGCTGGATCCTCCAGCCTGGGGAACCTCAGAATGATCACACGTAGAAAGGTTAGCGCTTTCCTTTGTGAGAGCTATAGGAAAAAAAACAAAACAAGACAAAACGTGGCTCTTACGAGGGTGTTCCTGCTGCTAGCAGCAGTATTCCTCTCGTCCTCCCACAACCCGGTGGGTCTTGTTGATGTCCCCATTTGAAAGATGTGATAGCAGCACAGCGAGGGAAGAAGTGGAGAGGCATTTAGAAGGGAGGCGAGCAGTCCTTGGGGATGGCGATGACGACCGGGGAGGACAGAGTCGAGGAGTAGCAGCAGGGGGACTCAGAGAGTGGGTCGGTGTGGACACCTAAGAGGTTTTCTGAAAGGTTTTCTGGAGGCTTGTTTTCGGAAGCATGCACTGTATACAAACATCTGGAGTTGATCGAGAAGCTGGTCTAGAAACGGACTGAGGGGTCACCAGCAGCCCCCGCATCACTCACTGGTTAATACTTAGTACCACCCGGAGAGACAAATGCTAGGTGACCACATTTACATGAGGAATCTCATAACAGACACATAGTTGCCCGGGGCTCGAAGGAGGGGGCTCGGGAGGTGATGGTCAAAGGTGCAAAGTCTCAATTACGTCAGGCGTGTTTGCAGTTCTGTTCACGGCTGTGGTCCCCACATCAAGGGGCTCAGATCATGCTAGATAGAATATGCCGGGGGTGGGGGGCAGCCAGAAAGCACCGCCAAGCCAGACAACACTCTCCTGCTGCTTCTCAGGCTCACCCGGTCAGAGCTGTCCCTGCTGGCCCGGCTTAGCTGCACAGCAGGCCTGCTCAGAGGGCAATGTCAGGGGGGTTATCTGCGGCTGCGTGAAGAATGCTATTAAACCTGTGCCTGGGTTCCTGACCTCCCAAGAGAGAGAAAACAGATGCACGCTTTAACCCCTTCTTGCCACGGAGGAGCCCAGCATCTGGGGTTTTAGGGACTCAGCCCAAGTTAGAGAATTTCTGGCCTTTGGACCCTAAGGGTTAATGAGAGCCCGGTGTTCCCAGGAGCAAATCTTGGAAGTCCCAGAACTTTGCTGCAGGATCTCTGAATCCCGGCCCTCAGAAGCCCGTCACCTGTCAGGGTCTGATGAACAGCCGGAGGGCCCACCCTTGCTTCCCAGAGGGTTCAATGCACACATCGTGTGGGTCATGGAGGTGGAAGTATGTTTTCTTTTGCCACTGGGAGGTCGGGAGCACTTCATAAGACCGGCGTTCTCCACCTGGCTGGGCTTTGGATATTGCTTTCTAAATCGAATTAACTCTTTTTTAGGACTCTACTCAGAGCCGCCATTTCACTCCTGTTAACAATAATGTATTAAATACACGGCCCCTGTTGTCATTTACAAAATAGTGGCATTTTGGTAGGAGACGGAGCTTAAGTTGAGTACTTCTGTTCAAGTACAGTTGCTGCTGTGTGACCTTGGGCAACTCACTTAAACTGAGCTGTGCTTTCTGGCCTTCAAAACCCTGCTCACTGAGCTGCTGTCAGGCCTTGGGCACCCTCGGGATCAGCAGACCTAGCTGGCAGGCCAGCTTTGTTGGGCAGGCACAGCATTGGAGAGCATTTGAGTTAAGAGTTAAAAATACAGGTGTCCCTTTAAAATCCCACTTTCCACGTTCTTTTTTTTTTTTTTTAAGATTTTTAAATTTATTTAATGGAGAGTGAGAGAGCGAGCATGAGCAGGGAGAAGCAGAGTCCCCGCTGAGCAGGGAGCCAGACATGGGACTCGATCCCAGGACCCCGGGTTCACAACCTGAGCCAAAGGCAGACGCTTCACTGACCGAGCCACCCGGGTGCCCCTCTGTGTTCTTTAGCAAGTGGGAAACAACAGAGGCTGGCATTCCTGCATTTCCATAGTCAGGACTGAGTGACAGCCACAGCCTTCACGTGTACCCTGAGGGTGACAACAGTGCCTTATAAATAGCGATATGCGGTAATTACGTGTTCCATCCGGGAGAAGACACTGTGTCTCAAAGGGGTGCTGAATGTGGAAGCAAGCCATATGTCCAGCGACAGAGGGATGGACACACAAAATGTGGCATTTACATTGGAACACAGAGATTGACAAATAGTATATTTAGAACGGAATATTATTCAGCCTCCAAAAGCAGGGCGTGCTGACACACGCCACACCATGGGAGAAGCTTGAGGGCATCACACTAGGTGAAATAAGCCGGTCCCCCCAAGACAAATAGTGTATGATTGCATTTGTATGAGGAGCGGATTCCGCTTACGTGATATCTTCGACTTGTCAAATTCATAGCAACAGAAAGGAGAGTGGTGGTTGCCAGGGGCTAGGGCGTGGGGGAGAAGGGGAATTAATGTTTAATGGGGACAGAGTTTCAATTTGGGATGATGAACACCTGGAGATACGGTTAAGACTGTACACTTAAAATGGTTAAGATGGTCAATTTTGTGTGATGTGTATGTTACCAAATGGAAAAAATGTGAATGAGCTGCTAACTGAAGCTTACAGACTGGGGGTGTCAGATTTCTGCCCCCCAGCCTTCACCCTTGTCCGTTTCGGGTTGCTGGAAACCCGGTGCAATAAGGAGCGAGTGGGCTCCTCCCCAGGAGTGCTCCATAACCAGGCTGGTTCCCCAAAGGGGGGAGAGCTCCTGGTATTTATGCCATGTGGCCCGGGCAGGCCAAAGGGCCCGTACCTGCACAGTGTCCTCGGCTGCAAAAGCAAGACCAGATGTTTGAGCTCTCCCTTGTTTATAAACGAAGCGTCTGTTCTCATCCAGACCCTGCGTGTTTACAGCATGGAAGGGGAAGGGGCTGGGGGCGGGGTTGGGCGTGCACACTTGGAAGCCTCCTGGGGCCAGTCGCTCTTGGGCACCCCCTTCTTCCCCACCACCCTTAGCTGTGGGGTCTTCAGGGAGTTATTAACTTCTCCTACCTGTTTACTCATCCGTAAACCAGAGGTGCTAATAACGCCCATCTCCTAGGGCCAAGTCTCAGGGAATGTTGGCAAAGCACTCAGAACAGCGCCGGCCCCGCAGCAAGTGCCCGGTATGGGTATGATACCCTCAGGCTAGCCCCTCTTTCCCTGCCTTTCCCCCTCCTTCTTGCTTCTGCTGCCCCCTTTCCAGACACAATAATGCTTTCATTCAACCCCACTGCCCCAGCCTGGGAAAAGAAAGCCAAATCCACGGACATCTTGGACTTTCTGAGAAAATAAACTCCTCTCCACGCGTCTAATTAAAAGCAGAGTTTTTGCAAACACTGTAAATTCGGGACGTTTGTATATTCTCCAGCGAGAGCAGAAAGGAATCTTTCTTTGACTCACATATCACCTAGCCTGATGTCAAAACCCGTGTCGTGGCTAGAAAGGTGTGCGGCGGCTCTCCAAAGAAGTGGGATCCCCATAGCAAAACAGCCCATCGGGGCGTCTAAAGTTCAATTACACTTAAAAAAATATTTCCCTTTATTTAGCTGGGAAGTGAGGCGTGAAATTGCACCTAACCACCCACTTACTGGGCCCTTTGAACATTTTCCCCCGCCATGAGCATTTGGGCAAGGTACGCAGTGCCAGCCTTCAGCTGGTCCTACTTTGCTAATTACGCCAAATACATAGCAAATGCCGCCCTGTCTCTCTCCTTTTTCTGCTGTCGTCTGCTGTTCGTAAATGCTCACTCACTTTCACACCAGTTTCCACTTTGGCTCTGGTTCTGAAGAGGGCACCGTGGGGACGTTTGTTAAGGAGAAATCTGGGAAGTCTGTTTTGGGAACTGTTCTTCTCAGACGAGCGTTTAATTGTTGAGAGGATCGGACTTGTAATTTGTAGTGAAATTGATTACATCCTGGAGGGTTTTGATTTTTTTGTTTGTTTGTTTTTGTTGTTTCAGTCGAGCAGAGTTGGGACAAAGTTAAATTTTCCACGACTCTTTGGCCTGGTTTTGTATTTTCATTAGCCGGGCTGGATGGGGAATATTGAAGAACCCAACAATAGTAATTCAGGGATTTCAGAGCCCAATGGGGGTGATTTTAGAAACGCAAAGCTCTTAACCTAATATTTTGTTTAAAATGTTTCCTCTTATTGCGCCTGATTTAATACAGACTCTTCTCTTTTGTTCTTTATTTCTTTAAATGACCGAGAGAAGTTAAATGCATACAGGTTTATGCGAGCCTCAAATGCAAAGATAAAAGGAATCAATAGGAAAAGCTCCCTATAAGTCATATCAATGACAGAAGAATGTTGAATTTTCATTAGTGACCCGGGTACATGCCTCAGCTGCTTTTATTTAAAAGCTGTGTTGGGGATTGGGCCTGATTGCTGTGGGGAGAGACCCGGGACGTAACCTCTTAGAGACTCAGTGCCATCTGTGAAATCGTGGCCACAGAACGAGGTTTAAATTACGTGGAAATGTTTACCATGCACGGCACAGAGCAAGTGTTGCTTGTATGGCTGCTTTTATCCTAACTCCTTCCGGAAGACCGAATAAGCACCTCCAATGTGCCAGGAGCCCAGCTCTGAGCTCACTCACCCACCGAGAACCACATCTGCAGGGTGGGGCAGGTGGCTGTGTTTGGGCGTCTCCCCGCCCCACCCCCAACGTTTTCCTTTAGCCCCTTCTTGAATTTGTGTCGAATTCCTGTTATTTTGAATCGTTTGCCAAGACTGCCTCAAGCCCCACAGCCTCAGTCCTCTCACAGACCCCCTGAGGTAAATGCTGTGCTCGTCCTTGTGTCACAGAAGGGGAAACTGAGGCCCAGAGAGGTGAGGCAAATTGTCGGGGTCACAGAGCTTGAAGGAACTTTCAGATGAGGTGTCTTTGTGTGAACTGTGGCATGGTGGCTACCCTCGTCTCTCTAAAGCAGAGAAAAAAATTTTTAATTTTTTATTTTTATTGAGAGAGACAGAGAGAGACAGAGAAAGAGAGCGTGTGCGTGCACTTGAGCTGGGGATGGGGGGAGGCAGAGGGAGGGGGAGAGAGAATCCAAAGCAGGCTCTGTGCTCAGTGCAGAGCCCAATGCAGGGCCTGATCTCATAACCCTGAGACTATGACCTGAGCCAACATCAAGAGTCAGATGCTTAACCGACGGAGACACCCAGGTGCCCTCAGAGTAGAGAAATTTCTTAAATGTCTCAAAGTGCCTTCACAGTTGTCCAAACTATTAAAAACTGGTTCTGTATTTTCCGAGAGCAGTACCCATTCACCATGCCACCGAGTGGCCCTTCCCCAGGTGGGACCGCCTTGTGCTGCCCTGGCCTGGCACCTGCCCGAGCTCCCTTTGGGAGAGCAGGGGGCACGGGGGAGCCGTCAGCCACCTGGTCCCCCCTCCCCTCCAGCCCCTCTTCCCAGCGTGGGGATCACTGGCTTCCTTTGCTGATGCTGCCCCCTGTGGTGGAAACGGGCATTACAGTCAGGAGGGGTGACCAGAGATGGCCTCGCCTGACAATGGTGAGCACCCTGGGCACGCGTCCTGCAGCTCCCCGGATTGTCCTTTGGCTGGAAGATCAGGGGAAGTGACCCACCCTCAAGGGGTGAGGCAGTACCAGGAATCCAGCCCCTGGGCTGCAGCCAGTTCCCATCGCCACACTGTGGTCTTGCTGCCAAAACCAAGTACAGCAGCTGGTTTCTGCCCTCCAGCCTCCTTTAGAGAACAGCTCTCTTCAAGGAGGTGCCGGCCAGACTTTCCCATGGGAATCGCTCCTCTATCTCCTTATCCTTCCGTTTTTAAAAAATGTGCTTGTATGAATGGAGATGCCCCATCCACAGCCCCCCCCCTCGAATATTATAAAATGGGAGAAGGGGGTCGGGAGATCTTGGGTGTCTGACTTCCCTCCCCAGGGGACTGCAAACCAGGCATCAGCACAAGTCCTAATGACATAGGGTCGGTAGAGTTGGGAAGACCTTTTGTAAAATGAAAGGACAAAAAAAAATGTCCATTTCTTTTTTCCACTGGGAGCAGGTATAAGGCAAGAAAAGGAAGGAAGTGGTTTCCATGGGTATGTCTGTTTTCATTAGAACCCAAGGCAGCTAGGTAGGTGGGTAGATTGGTCAGGCTAGATGGTGGCACGTTCTGGAAGCTAGGCTTTCATAACAATTTGAATCTTAAAGGTGAATCTTTACTAAAGGGAGGACAGTGGTCATTCCCAATGAAATGAACGTGTTTGCCACTGCCCCTCCTCGCAGAGTCTCTTCTGTTGGCCCAAATTATGTTTCCTAGTTGGGATTCCCAGGTTTTTAGGATTTGTTTACTGAGAGAGCTTTCCTTACAGGTTTTTTGTGTGTTGTTGGCACAGATCCTATGTCCACCGTGGCTAATGGTCATGGGCCCACTGCCTGCTCTGTCTCCATGGGCTGGGGGCCCCTGTCATGCCCTGGGCTAGAACCAGCTGTCCCCTGCTGGGACGGGCACTGCTGTGCACATCTTTGCAAGGGATTATTTTCTGCTTGGTTCTTTTTCCCTTGGGGCAGAGACTCGGCGGGGGGGGGGGCTCTATAAAGCCTTGGCCCGAGAAAGGTGCTTCCGTATTGGGTCTACTGAACATTGTTTATTTTATCAANGGGGGGGGGGGGGGGGGGCTCTATAAAGCCTTGGCCCGAGAAAGGTGCTTCCGTATTGGGTCTACTGAACATTGTTTATTTTATCAAGTCTGGGGATTCTCCACACGGTGAGGGTCTCTGGGTTCACAGCAGTTCCAAAGACTGTTGGAAGTGATTAGGCTGAAATAGAAATAAACACACGACGAGCATAACAACTTGGTCTTCCCTGACAAATTCCAAGCAAAATGCTTTCAAAAATATATTTCTGTAATTATAAAGTAAGGCTTATTAAGTGTAGAAAACAAAATACATAGAGATAAAAACCACCCAACACAACCACCATAAAGAGATAACTATTATGTTCAATATTCTACTTTTTGCCTCAAAATTTGTGACGTATGTATAAAAGACTGAGATTACACTACATAATAGTTTTGTAACGTTTCCTATCATTACCATATCTTGAACATTTCCTCATGTCATTAAATTGTTTTGAAAAAAACCTCATTTTCAGTATTTAAAAAATCTTTTATTGTAGAAAATTTCGAACATTTTAGAGAGAGAATAGTATGAACCCCAGGTACCAATCACTGGTTTTCAACATTTGTCAACTCATAATCAATCGTGTTCCATCTCAGCTCCCACCTATTAACCGCCTGGATTATTTGGAAGCAGTTATAGGCATCATAGCTTTTTTTGGGTAAATATTTCAGTATAACTATTTAAAAGTCAAGTGTGTTTTTAAAAAGTGTAGCCAAAATACTATTTATTGTACAAAAAAAAATTTTAAAGTTAGCAAATACTGGGGTGCCTGGGGGTCTCAGTCATTTGAGCACCCGACTCTTAATTTCTGCTCAGGTCATGATCTCAGGGTCACGAGATCGAGCCCCTGGTTGACCACAATGCTCAGCACAAAGTCTACTTACGATACTTTCCTTCTCTCTTTGCCCTTCCTCCCACTCGCACTCTGTCTCTCTTAAAAAAATAAAAATAAAGTTAGCAAATACTTAATATCAATTAAATATACAGTCGGTGTTCCAGTTTCCCCCATTTTTTCATGATTTTTAAAAAGCATTTAAATCAGGAATCCAAATAAGGTTCATATGTTGTGATTGGTTGATACACCCGTTAAGTCTCTTTTGGTCTACAGGTTCTGGGTCCTTCTCTTTCCGTTTTCCTTGTGATGTATTTATTGAAGAAACTGGTCGTTTGTCCTGCAGAGCTTCCCACAGTCTGGATTTTGATGATTGCATTCCTGCGGTGTCATTTAATAGGTTCCTCTGCCTCTATTTCCTGCAAATTGGTGGGTTGATCTAGAAGCTTGATGCGATTCAGGTTTGGTTTTGGGGGTAAGAATTCTTACCAAGTGGTGCCATGTGCTTCCATTTGTAAAATGGTGATAGTCTAATTCTGCTCTTCTTTATTTGTTAGCTGGAATACCTCTGTAAAGACCAACTGTTTGGTTAACCTGGTGTAGGGTACACTTAAGAATAGCAGAATAGATGGGGTTTTTTTGCAATTATTTACCAATTTTCAAAATAATGAGTTTCCTCCTTAGCACCCTGCAAGGTGACCTCTGAGTTCTCTTTTTTAGTACCCTTATGACATGTACTTAAACATCTTTGTATATTTTAATCCATTGCACTCATTTTTATTGATGTTTAAGGGGTCCTATCTTTGGCCAGTGGGAACCTCTTCCAGGTGAGCCATGGGTCCTTTGGACAGGACCCTAGTTGTTCCTGCAGTCTCTTTGCTTTGACAATGACAAGATGGTCCAGATTCAGCTTGTATATTTCTTTTTAAGTAGGAAGTTTATAGAGACCATAATCTGGGCACTGTGGGTAACCCACTGGCACTGGCTTCGTCATTTTTGTCTTTGGCCTTTACTGTGGAAAGAACTAGAAAATGCTTATTTGTTCTTAAGATAAAAGGCTTCCTCAGATCGTGCTGCTATTTTCAATTCAAAGTCAGGCCTGCTGGGTTTTCATTTAACATGGCCTTTTTCATACTGAAAATCCTGCCTCTCAACGGCACACCAAATTCACTTGCTTTATCCTATGATAAACGTACAACAGTCTTGGAATAACAGTGTCACACTACCTTCAACAATAGGATTACTATACAGTTTAATTGGGGGCAGGGCGTTTCTTTTGGTCTTTAAGGAAAACCTTTTGGGAGAGGGGGGCATGATAATCCATCTATGAGAGAGAATTTTCTCCACTTTTTGGACATTAGGGTTACCTTCAAATTTTTGCTCTTATAGCGAATGATGTGATAAACATCCTTGCCTTGGGTTTTATTTCTGATCATTGCCTTAGGCCAGACTTTGGGGACTGAAAGGGGACAGTCAGAGGTCGTGGACGTGTCTAAGCCCCACACACAGAGTACACAGTGCCTTTCTCAGAGCCAGCTGTGCCTGGAAGGACCTCCATCCCCGTACCGTGGTCAACATTTTCCATAAGAACAGGCCGGTGTTACCAAGTAGGCCCAAGAAAGGGTACCTCGTGGTTTTATCGCTACGGTTTTTTAAATTATTATTACCAGCCGAAGTTTATTAGATGGTTTTAGTTCTATTGAGAATTGTCTTTGCAGTGAGGAAACAGGGAGTTTCAGGGTTTTTCTTGCTGATTTGCAAGGTATTTTTAATCTTTTTTTTTTTTAAGATTATATTTGTTTATTTGACAGTGAGAGAGAGAGTACAATCGGGGGGGAGCAGCAGAGGGAGAGGGAGAAGCAGGCTTCCCCGCTGAGTGGGGAGCCCAATGCAGGGCTCGATCTCAGGATCCTGGGATCATGACCTGAGCCAAAGCAGACGCCCAACCGACTGACTGAGCCACCCAGGTGCCCTGATACTTGTAATATCTTAAGGACAGTAATCCTTCGTTATGTTTGTTGCAAATGTTTTTCTTACTTTGTCACTTGCCTTTTGATATTTATGGGGTTTTTTAATGTATATCACCTGAAATTTTTAAATGCATCAGTTTTGTTGATCTGTTTGTTTCGTTGCTTTTATGCTGAGTAAGTCCTACCTAGGGGCACCTGGGTGGCTGTCGGTTGAGTGTCGGACTCTTGATTTCTGCTCAGGTCATGATCTCAGGGTTGTGAGATGAAGGGTTCCCCCCACCCTCCGATGTTTGCACTCTGTTCTGCCAGGAGTCTGCTTGAAGATTCTTGCCCTCTGCCCCTCCCCCCACTTGTGCGTGCAGCACTGTCTCTCTCTCAAATAAATAAACAAATCTTTAAAAAAAAAAAAAAAGAAAGTCCCAGCTGGTATCAGTTAAATGTTTACCTCTCTTTCCAGTTTATATAAGGCTTCATTTATTTTTTTTCCACCTTTATTGTTCATTCCCTTATTACAAAAGGAATACGTGTTTGCTGCAGAATTAGAAACGCTGAGGGAAAACACAGAGGCTTCCTTTGTGTTTATACTTAACTTTTTTAAATCTGTAATTTATTATGATATACGGAGCGAGAAGATTGGACTTGAAGGTCTTCCAAATAACCAGTTACGCCAACACACTCTGTTTTTCTCCTGTATTGGACACAAAACTGTTCGGTACGTGAGCACCTTTAAAAAAAAAAAATTCTGTACCAACACCAATTTGTTTTAATTCATGTGGTTATGTAATAATACTCCTTTCACAGCTTGGGCCACTTTCTGGTTACATTTCCTTTGCAAAAATGCCGTCACTGTTCTTGTCTGTGTGTTGTCTGAATACACAGGACAATTACTTTGTCAAGTTAAACCCGTGATCTGTTGATTGGAGTGGCTTGAGATGGAGTTGGGAGTTTCTTCCATGGGGGTGTGCGCTGAGCTGAGGCGTTTCACAGGAGTGACGTCTTAGGGTCTGTGCACATGGGCAGGAGATGCAGCTGTGCAGGAGAAGGATGCTAGGGTCCAGGTCTGGCTGGACCGGTGGGGAGAAAGCATTCTGAAGGCACAGTAAGGAGGGGCATGACGTCACACTTGCCTATGGAGAGTGGAGCAGAAGGGAATCTGGGACGACCCCTTGGGCCTCTGTTTGGTCAACTGGCTAGATGGTAGAGCTTTTCACAGTCACAGGATTTAGTAGCTCTAAGAGTCTGTGCTTCGAGGAAAAAAATGTACTCCGTGCTCTGTGCTCAAGTCCAGGACATGACCATCGGGTGTCCCGGTAAGAGGGAAGACAGGTGGGGACAGATGCACAAGGAGCACACCCTGTGGCCATAGTGACAACGGGAGCTGGAACTGCAGTGACACAGCTGTGAGCCAAGGAACAGGAGTGTTGGCCACCCCCAGGAGCTAGGAAGGAATGTTCCAGAGTCTCAGGAGGAGCGCGGCCCTGCTTACACCCAGAGTTCCTTCAGGCGTCTGGCCTCTGCCGGAACTGTCACATAAAGGGATTTCTGTTGTTCGCAGCCACCAGTCGGTAATACTTTGTTCTGTGTATGGCCGCCCCTGAAAATGACCAAGGGGGTCAAAGATGGACAGAAGTTCCTGGGACACGGTGTGAAATACCGGCGTTTACCCATTCGGGAGGAATTCCTTCCCTCGGAGACTCGACAGCGTGTCCTGTCTGTTGCGTGAAGAAGGAAGGAAATACCCAGTGCTCAGCCCTCCCCTGCCGGCAGCCCGGCTCCTTAATCCTTAGCCGGTTTGCTCCTCTGAGCCTCACCATTAGGCAAAAAAGGGTATCATCATCCCCATTTCACAGACAAGCAAACTGAGGCCCATACACATCAAATGCCTTGCCCAAAGACGGCAGGCTTCTCCTTCTGGGCTACACCCCGCTGAGCCAGGGGCGCCCCTGCCCGTGCGTCCTTGCTTGGGGACCATGGGGCTCCTGCTCCTGGACACATTCTTTTCGGCTGGCAGCACACAGACCTAAGTTATTAGTCCATTTGCTAACCATAAAGAAGGTGGCCATTTCTCCATTTTTTGATCCGAGCTGCTCTTAAATGTAGAAACTGGCTGAAGTACTGTAATGAGCTTTATTATCAGGTGTCAGGGATTCGTGCAAATGTGGCCTGAATTTCTTAAGCTAGTATCTGAGGTGGGATGAGGGGGGCGTGGGCTGCATGTTGAAAGAAAGCCCCTTCGGTTTCATCTGTGACCACTCTTCCGGGCTGTTACATAAGGACCCAAGAGGTGTGTTGGTGTGTAATAGTATTGAGTTGACTGCATGAAGAGGGGGAGAGGGTTTGCAAAGACCAGTGTCTCTCCACCCTGGGAGAGAGCGGTTTGAGCTCTGTGCAATGACTTCATCATATTCTGTAACTGCCTGGCCACGGTATCTAAACCCCTGCTCTGACACAGAAGCTTCTGGAAGATGGAGGATGATGTTTCCTTTTATTTTGTTATCTCTGGTCTGGTACAGGCATGGCTTTGAGCTGGTTTTGGAGAGTTCATGGGGATTGTGGTGAGAAGCAAGACAGACAGACTGCCTGGGTTTGAATCCTTCCCTACTCTGCCACTTATAGAGAATGAGTGGGGGGCTGTTGACCAATCGTGTCACCTCACTGTGCCTCAGTTTTGTCACCTGTAAAATGGGAGTATATCCACCACCATCATCGTCTTTATCGTGGCAAGTTGGTTAATTGAACAGATGGACTGGCCACACCTAAGTATACGGGGGATGAGTCTTAAGAATCCTAGTGTCTCTGGGGCAGCTGGCTGTCTCAATCCATAGAGCATGTGACTCTTAATCTAGGCTAGTGAGTTCAAGCCCCATGTTGGGCATGGAGCCTACTTCAAGAAAAAAAAAAAAAGTAATTTCTAGTATCATTTCTTAAAAAAGAAAGAAAGAGAGAGAGAAGGAAGGAAGGAGAGAAAGAAAGAAAAGGAAGGAAGGAAGGAGAGAAAGAAAGAAAGAGAAAAAGGAAGGAAGGAAAGAAGGAAGGGAGAGAAGAAAGGAGGAAAGGAGGGAAGGAGGGAAAGAAGAAAGGAAGGAAGGAACAAACAAATGAACCGGGGCACCTGGCTGGCTCATGCATTGAGCATCCAACTCTTGATTTTGGCTCAGGTCATGGTCTCAGGGCTGTGAGATCAAGCCCTGTGTCAGGTGCCGCGCTCAGCAGGCAGTCTGCTTGAGGATTCTCTCTCCCTCCCTCTGCCTACCCCCTGCTCTCTTTCTCTCTCTCTTTCAAAATAAATTAAACATTTAAAAAATCCTTAGTGGCTCTGTGCTCTGGGATTCTGTCAAAGTTGTAACTGTTTTTTTTTTAATTAAAAAACTATTTTTAAATTTTAAGTAGGCTCCACTCCCAACGTGGGGCTCGAACGCACGACACTGAGATCAGGAGTCATGTGCTCCTCGGGCTGAGCCAGCCGGGCGCCCCTGGAGTTGAAACGTTTTAATTAAGGTGCGGATTCCATGTCTCGATGAAGCTTGGGTACTTGGGGGTCAATGTTGCCATTAAGAGAATTGGATAGCATTCCAAATCCACAGCACAGTCTCCCAAAGCACTTATAAGAGCAGCATAATGCACAGAAGTACCTCGGAAGTGAGCGGGTCAGCGAGATAAGAAGACAAGTGCTCCAGCATATTTGTTTTTTTAATGGCTGAAAAAAGTGTAATAGGCCGTCCGCTCACGTGGTTGAAAAATGTCGATGTATGTAGGGCGTGCTGTGTATACGGTTTTCTGGATGCCCAGCGTTCTTCCTCACAGGACCCCAGTGCTTTGGTTGTATTCAGTACACATCCAGAGATTTTTTTTTTACATACATAGATACTTACCTGTGTGTATACAGTCGTCCCCCCTTATCTGCGGTTACCTGCACCTCCCCCGCGGTCTGGAAGCAGGTGATCTGACGGAGCATTGGAAGGTCATTCCCAGTAGCCTAAGTAACGCCACATCACAACGCCTGCATCATTCGCCTCACTTCCTCGCCTCACACAGGCATTTCTCACCTGACGTCATCACAGGAGGGGGGAGTACAGGACAATAAAATATTTCCAGGAAGAGAGAAACTGCATTCACGTGCGTATTACGGTGTGTTGTTACAATTGTCTCTTTTTAGTAGAAGTTACCGTTAATCTCTTACTGTGCCTGATTTATAAATTAAACTTTACCGTAGGTGTGTATGTGTGGGCTTGGGTGCGTACTATTTGCAGTTTCAGGCATCCGCTGGGGGGCCTTGCACTGGATCTCCCACAGATAAGGGGAACTTCTTTTCCCTACTTTTTTTTTTTTTTTTTTTTTTTACGACCCACAAACACACAGCACACAGTGCTTTGCACCTGTTTCCTTCACTTCTGGAGATCTTTCTCTATCAGCATATAGAGAGCGTCCTTGTCTGTTTTTCCTGCTGTATAGTATTCCTTTGCATGGACGTGTCCTGCTGTCTTTAACCAGTCCCCTCCTCACGGACATTTAGGTTATGACGACTCTCCTGCCATTAGAGGCGGTACCATGGAAGACGTTTATGTATCCATCATTTCCCATATATGTAGACATTCCATATATGATTCCGCTGATCAGTTCTTAGTGGAATCATGGGTCAAAGGATACCTGCATTGTTCGTTTTTTTTAAAGATTTTATTTATTTATTTATTTAGCGGGCAAGCGGAAAGGGGAAGAAGGAGAGGGAGAGAGACCATCTCAAGCAGACTCCCTGCTGAGCATAGAGCCCGACAAGGGGCTCGATCCCATGACCCTGAGATCACGACCTGAGCCGAAACCAAGAGTCAGACGCTTAACTGACTGAGCCACCCAGGCGCCCCCCGCATTGACAAATTACCTATTATCAAGGTGCACTGTTTTATGCTCGTTTTACCCTCAACGCAGTGTTTTATCAGGTTTCGGATCCAAGTCATTCTAGTCAGTAAAAAAATAGTCTCTCAGAGAAGTCTTCATTTGCTCTTGGGCCTCTTTCCCTTTTTGGTAAATTGTGTCATCATTTTGCCTCTGTTTCTATTAAGTCGTTGGGCTTTTCCCTAACAGTGTGTGGGAGTTCTTCATGCATGAGGGACAAAAGCTCTTTGTAAAAGGAGTTGAATGTATATTTTTTCCCTGTGTATCATTTCTCTTTTGATTCTGCCTATGGTAGTTTTTAGATGTGTAGACATTCTTACTTTTCAAGTAGTCCATGTTATCAGTCTTTTATGGCTACTGGGTTAGAAAGAGGCTCGCCGTTCTGAATTTCTAAAATAACTTTCCCTTGGTTTCTCTTAGACCATTTTATGGTCTCACATTTACCTTTTAATCCTTAGATCTCTTTGGAATTTATCCTGCATAAAGTATGAGATGTGAATCCAACTTTTTTTTTCCCTTACTGCTATTCAGTCATTCCAACTATCGTATTTGATCCTTAAGATGTCACCTTTCTCATAAATTAAATTCCTGTGCATGGCTTCATCTGCTTTTTGGACTTTTTATTGTGTCCCACTGATTTTTCTTTCTTTGTTTTTTTTTAATTCATTTATTTATTTGACAGAGAAAGAGAAACAGTGAGAGAGGGAACACAAGCAGGGGCAGGGGGAGAGGGAGAAGCAGGCTTCTCACTGAGCAGGGAGCCCAATGCAGGGCTCGATCCCAGGACCCTGGAATCATGACCTGAGCCGAAGGCAGATGCTTAACGACTGAGCCACCCAGGTGCCCCTGACTGAAGCTTTTTTGGGGCTCCCAGCTGGCTCCGTGGGAAGACCATGCAACTCTTGATTTTGGGGTCATGAGTTCAAGCCCCCTGTTGGGTGTAGAGATCATTTAAATAAAAAGTTAAAAAAAAAAAAAAGAAAGAAAGACGACCTAAGCTTTTTCATCAGGTAGATATTGTAAATTTCTGATTTAATTTATTCCTGGGTATCTGCTATTTAGAATAGGATAGGATAGAATAAAATAGAAGTAGGATTTTTCTTCCATTAGATCTTATAACTTGGTTATTGTTTTGATATAGGGAAGCTATTGATTGCTATATTCATTTTTTATGTCACCATATTACTGAATTCTTTGTTTATGATTCTCTTGGAATGTCTAGGTAAACAACTGTATCAAAGATCAAAGCGTTTTGAGGTAAAATTCAGGTGGTAAGGAAAAGAGGTTAGTAATGTTACTGATTAACAAGGAAACGGGAATCTTATGTTTCTCCTTTGAGGGATTATGTCTCGAAAATATCAGTTCTTACAATGTAAACAGTTGTTCAATAGATTTAAAGTTTTCCCCCTTTCCCCCCTTTATAACAGAAAAAAAAAAGGCTTTGAAAGCCAAGTCAGTGGAATACAAGTTGAAAATTGAGTTCTGCTAGGATTTGGTTTTAATAAAATAGAGATCTCTAATTCCTGATGTTATTTGTGCTCAGAATTAATCTTGATTTAAGAAGTAGTATGTTCTCAAAAATTATTTTGTGGAAAGAAGGAATATCTAACTTAGGGCAAGGAGCCAGCACGAGGTAATGGGAAGAACCCTAAGCTGAGTTCAGAGATGAGTTCAAGCCCTGGCTTGGTCCCCAATTCATTGTAAGGTTGCCCCCCTCCTTGGGCCTCAGTTTCCTCATCTATAAAAGGGGACTGATGATAACTACCGAACAGGGTTTTTGTGCGGAATTGAATGAGATCGTATATATTGAGAGAGCACCTAGCACATTGCATGCAATATAGTCAACACATGATGGCTGTTTTTATTAACGTACCTATTCATTTAAGCCATCCTTGATGTGTTCAGCTACAAATTAGGCTGCTGAACTTAGACCCCCGAATGCTGTAGGAGAACAAGACAGAAGTGTGTTTTCCTCTTGTGTGCTCGTTCAAGCAGCGAGTATAGCAGCTCAGGAGTCCTAGAGACTCAGGTTCCCAGTGTTCTGTGGCTCTACCATTCTCAACACATGGGTCATCCCGTGGCCCCTGATGGCTGCTCCAGCTCTCACCATGGCGTCATCAATCAGCCCGTGGGAAGCAAGAAAGGGAAGGGGGGTACACTCACCTTGGCCTTAAGATCATGCCCAGGAGGGCATCTGGGTGGCTTAGTCGGTCAAGCATCTGCCTTCAGCTCAGGTCATGATCCCACAGTCGTGGGATTGAGTCCCGCGTTGGGCTGCCTGCTCAGCAGGGAGTATGCTTCTCCCTCTGCCTCTCTCCTTCCCCCCTGCTTGTGTACATACACTCTCTCTGACTCTCAAATAAACGGATGAAATATTTTTTTAAGAAATTACTTTTAAGATCATGCCCAGGAAGCTGCTCTCATCACTTCTGCTCATGTGCCTGTGGCCATAAACTAGACGTATGGCCACACCTAACTGCAAAGGAACCTGGGAAATGTAGTGTTGATACCCTTCCAAAATGTCTCTTAGTCTAGAAGAAGGAGGAAGTGAACGCTGGGGACCAGTAGCAGTAGGAGCCATGCTTGTTATATGAAACTGACACTTCCCACATACCACCAGATGGCCTCGTCCTGGGCCTGCTTGTGACCCATTTTGGCGGTGGGGTGGTGGAAAAGGGAGGGCTCAGAATCTGATCTTGTGCCTTATTTCCCTGTAGGCCCATGAGGGTGTGTAATGACCAAACCCAGATCAGCCTTGCTCATTCTCTGGGGCTTGGTCAGGGAGGCTGCCTCTTCATAGTGCGTGGATCTTAAATGCGAGGCTTTGAGGTAGACCCTGGACTCAGGTATCTTGATATTGGCTGAGGTGAGGCAGACATTCTTGGGAGACATCAAACCTTGATCTCTTTTGCTACCATCCTGGTGCCTGGACCATGCCAGGCGTACAGTAGTACGTGCCTGTAAATGTCGATTGACAACCAGTAGGCTGATTCCAGTGAAAGGATCGTTTGGACACAGTCAACGACGTTCAGCTCCCACCGCCAGCTCAACAGCCCAGGATGGGATCGCGTGCCCGTGCTTTTGTCTCAGGATGGGGAAGAGGATGCTTGATGTATAAATCTTCTTAGCAACTTATTGAGACCAGACAACAAAAGCCTCCCTGTCTCTCAGGCCACTTCTCTAATTAGGAAAAATAGTAAGTAAAAGGATGGGGTGGGGAGGTGCGGCATCTTTCGAGTTTGAAAGCTGTGTTTAGGCCGGGACAGTTGTGCCTTTAATTATCCTGTCTGAGTTGACTTTAATGAGCATTATTTTTAATGCCTTCATTTCATGTAGGGAAAAGAAAAAAAAAAAAAGAGTGCTTTTAGCATCCAAGCATGTAAAACAGTGTCATCCACTGAGCTTGAAAGGCAGAGAGTCATTGCTATTGGGTCTGTAGCAACTCTGAGCCAGAAACCTCCTAGGAGAGCCTTGGCCAGAAGACACACGGCCAGCCGTTATCAGGGAATCAGTGGATTCAGGCTGTCCTGGGTGCCCCCTTCCCATGACCATCACCCAATGGCAGCCACTTAGGAAAAAGAGTGCTGGACACAAGCAGGCAGCATCAGTATCCTGAGAGCTGGGTATTTCCCCATCTAGGTTATTTTTTTTTTTAAGTTTTATTTATTTATTTGTCAGAGAGAGAGCACAAGCAGGGGGAGCTGCAGGCAGAGCAGGAAGAGGGAGAAGCGGACTCCCCACTGAGGAGAGAGCCCGATACAGGACTAGAACCCAGGACCCCGGGATCACGACCCAAGCCGAAAGCAGACGCTTCGCCGACTGAGCCACCCAGGCGTCCTCCCACCCCCATCTAGGTTATTCTTGACATGCCACGCAAACTGTCTATGCTGCAGGTTAAGGCATCACCATCAGTTCATTGACCCAACTAGAAACCATGTCAGCTCCATGTTCCAGTGTCCCCACCAGGCCAACCAGCGTTCTTCCTGCCCCACGTCAGACCCTTCCCATTGTCCCCCTTCCATCACGTTCTCCATCTTGCCACCTAACTTCTCTTGTCTCTTCCTCTTCCATAAATAATTTCTTGGGAGAATGAAAGTAATACAACTACATTCAGGAAACAGAAAAAAGGAAGAGGTAATCATAGGGGCGCCTGGGTGGCTCAGCCAGTTAAGCATCTGCCTCTGGCTCAGGTCACAATCTCAGGGTACTGGGATCGAGTCCCCCATTGGGCTTCCTATTAAGCGGGGTGTCTGCTTTTCCCTCTCTGTCTGCCCCTCCCCCCACTCACACATGCTCTCTCTCTCAAATAAATAAATAAAACCTAATAAAAAAGGAAGAAATAATCATGTATAATTTTACATCCTAACAGCCATCTGTAATTTTCATATGTCTTTCTAGTATTTTCAATCATAAGTGTAATTATTCTCATAATCATAATGATAACGATAAACAGCCTTTTATCTTGGTGTTCTCTCAATGTGTTAATTAGCCTTTCCCTAAAAATTCTATCTGGTTGTTTGGTAGATGTAATCCTATTTTATTTTACCACTCTCCTCATGTAAGACCTTATGATTGGCTTCTAATTTTTCACCTTTGCGAAGAGCATTACAGTGAACGTTTTAATTTTCTTGTGCATAACTTTTTCAGTATTTTGAACTGTTTCTCTGGGATAGATTCACAAGGTCAAAGGAAATGAAGTTGTATGGTCTTTGATATTGCAAAATTGATGGGCAGAAGTTGCATACCGATTTATCATGCTATAAGCAATGCTCAAAAATGCTACTTTCTTAGTACCTGTGACAGCAGTACCTATCGTGCTCGTTTCTAAATTTTTTCCTGCTTTGAAAAGGTGAAAATGAACCATGGGAAAAAACATTTTTTTATTCTTTTTGGAAAAAGTAATACATACTTGTATAAAACTTAGAGAAGCCAAAAAGAACTTAAATTACTATAATCTTGCCCTTGTATCATAAACACTGGTAATATTTTGGTATGTATCCTATCTGGAGTTTTAAAAGTATGTATATATAATTTCCTTTTTTTCTTTCGTTCTTTTTTCCTTTTTCTCTTTTCCTTTTAAAAATGGAATAAAAATATTTTTCACTTAATAGTTTTATGCTATGTGAACATCTTTTTAGGACATTACATATTTTTTCAAAAAATTCCCCAGTTTTGGAAATTGGGATTCTTTTCAATTTTCAGCTATCTTAAGTAATGTTGTATAACCATATTTGTAAAGTTTGTCTTTGCAATTTTAAGGCTCCTGTATGTAAGAACACCCCTTCACCTGCATTGGGTATTTGTTATAATGCTAAAAAATATATATTGGGAAGTTTTCAGGTTAAAAAAACAACAACAACAACTACCTTATTACTATCTTGGTTAGTAGTTCTTAACTTATCTGGGTTCCTGTAATTAAAGAAATGAAAGACATTTTCATATGCTTATCAGACAGTTATCGTCTTCCTTTGTGAATTGTTTGTTCTGTTACTTTTTTCTCTTTTCCATTAGATTAAACTCTTTACTGTATTGCCAGATCTTTGTCAATTTTATTTATTCTGGTTTGGTAGGATTTTTCTTGTTGTTGGTTTTTTGTGTTTAGTTTTGTTTGGTTTGGTTTTTGTGCGTATGTGTGTGTCTTTTGTGTTTTTTAAATCTTCTCCTTCATGGCCCCTGTCTCTGGTGTCAGACCTTGGCAAGTTCTGCCACGCTGTGAGCATCACACGTATTTTCCTTTAGTCTTTGCAAGGTTTTATTGTCTACACGTAAATCTTTAGATTCCCTCTCCATCTTGTCGCGTGGTAAGTGGAGGTTCTAATCTACTTTTCTCCTCCAACTTAGGTAACAGATCGTTCAGAATGGTGATGTCACAGAGATGACCGGTTGGCTATTTTAGATGCCAACTCTTTCCACATCGATTTATGAATGTTGTACAATTTCCATCAAAATGGTGACACCAGTCGGTTAGGCATCTGCCTTCGGCTCAGGTCGTGATCTCAGGGTCCTGGGATCGAGGCTGGCATGGGGCTCCCTGCTCAATGGGGAGCCTGCTTCTCCCTCTCCCTCTGCCTCTCCCTGTGCTTGTTCTCTCTCCCTCTCCCTCTCTCTCAAGTAAATAAATAAAATCTTTTTAAAAATCATGATAAGCTATTTTGGGAATTTGACCAAACGATTCTCAATTTGATCTAAGAGAATCAACGTATAAAAACAGCCAAGAAAATTTTAGAAAGAAAAAGTTCAAAAAGAGGGACTTAGGCTATCAGATATTAAAATGTATGATAAAGTTATGGTAATGAAAATGAAAACCACATGTTGCCAGTATGAGACAGTCAAATCAGTGAAACAATGGAAATTTCTGAAACGGACCCGAGGATATAAAGTAATTTAGTACAGCATATCATTGGAGCAAAATATTTCATGTCAGCAGAAAAGGGAAGGAAGGTTAGCATGAATGAGTTTGACTATTAATGTTTTGAGTTGCATTAACAGGTTTTGTAATACTGAGCCAACCTTACAGTTCTAGAATAAATACTCGTGGGACATCGTGTATTGTTCTTTTAGTCTGGGTGACAATCAGATTTGCTAATGTTTTATTGAAGACGTTAGGCGCCTGCTTTCGTAAGTGACACTGGTCCATATAGCTATAGAGTTTGGGTATTGAAACTGATCTTGTGATGATGTGCCCACCTGTCCTTCTCCATCCCCCAGTTCCCTTGCCAGAGCCCAGAATCATCTTCCAAGCATTTCACAAATCCATTCCTTCTCTCCCTCTCTGCTTTACTTCCCACAGCTGCCCACCTCCGCTGTGGCTTCTCCTCCACCCCTTGTCCTTATAACAGCTAAGGTGATTTGTGTGTTGGTTATTTTATTTTATTTTTTGCATAAAAGGTCAGTTTACTAAGTTTTGCAATCAGTAAAAAACAGTGTAAGTTGCTTGATTAGTTGGGGATTTTTTTTTGCATTTTTTTCTATGTTGAGGTTAAATACACAACTCGTAAAATGTACCATTAAAACTGATGTAAAGTGTATGATTTGGTGGCGTTAAGTACATTTTCCATATTGTGCAACCATCACTATTATCTAGTTCCAGAACTTTTTGGTTACCCGAAATAGAAATCCCATGCCTATGAAGCAGTCACTTCCCATTCTCCATCACCTTCAGCCACTGGCAGCTGCTAACCTGCTTTCTGGCCCAATGCATTTGCCAAATTCAGATATTTCATATAAATGAAATCATACAATATGTGGCCTTTTGTGTCTGGCTCGTTTTATTTAGCATAATGTTTGCAAGGGTCATTTATGTCGTCGCATGTACCCAAATTTCATTCCTTTTGTGGCTGAACAATATTCCATTGTATGAACATTCCACAGTTGGTTTATCCATTCATCCTCCAGTGGACATTTGGGTTAATTCTACTTTTTGGCTGTTATGAATAGAGCTGCTCTGAGCGTTTGTGTATGATTATTTTTTGAATATCTGTTTTCAAATGATGGACCTGTTTTCAATGGAGGAGTGGAGTTGCTGAATCATCAGAAATTCTATATTTACCTTATTGAGGAACTGCCAAAGTGGCTGAACCATTTCACATTCCCACCAGCATGTGTGAGAGTTCCAATTTAGTCTACATCCTTGCCAACACTGCTAAAAGAACATAGCCAGCTTTAGTCCTTAAATTTAGGTCTTTGAACCATTTTGAGTTAATGTTTGTGTACGGCATGAGGGAGGAGTTTGCATGTGGATATCCAGTTCTCCCACTACCATTTATTGCAGACTACTCTTTCCCCATTGAATGGTCTTGGCACCCTTGTTGAAAATCAATTAGCCATAGATATATGGGTTTATTTATGGACTGTCAGCTCTATTCCATTGATCTGTATGACTATCCTTATGACAGTTCCACTTTGCTTGATTACTGTAGCTTTGGTAAGTTTTGAAATTGGGCAGCATGAGTTCTCCAAGTTTATTAATCATTTTTCAAAAAGGTTTTGGGTATCTTGGGTCTTTGGCAATTCCATATGAATTTTAGGACCATAGTTTCCATTTTAAATAAATAAATAAATAAATAACCAACCATTGAGGTTTTGAGAGGCATTGCACTGAATCTGTAGATCACTTTAAGGAGTATTGTTATCTTAATAATATTTAGTTTTCCAATCCATAAAATGGGATGTCTTTTCATTTGTTTAGGTTTTCTTAGTTTCTTTTAATAATATTTTATAGTTTTCAATGTACAAGACTTGCACTTCACTGGCTAAATTTATTCCTAAGTTTATTTATTCCTTATTCCTTTTTTTCAAGTAGGCTTCACACAACCCTGAGATCAAGACCAGAGCTGAAGTCAAGAGTCAGATGCTTTAACTGACTGAGCCACCCAGGCACCCCAGTACCTTATTCTTTTTGATGCTACTGTAATAGAATTCTTTTCTTAATTTCCTCTTCGGATTTTTCATTGCTAGTATATAGAAATACAACTAATTTTCTGTGTTGATCTTGTATCCTAAAACTTTGCTAAGTTTATCAGCTCTAACAGTTTTGTGTGTGTGTGTGTGTGTGTGCGTGTGCGTGTCGGGATTTTCTATATATAAAATCATGTCATCTATGAATAGAAATAATTTTACTTCTTCTCTTCTAGTTTTGATGTTCTTATTTCTTTCTCTTGCCTAATTATTTTGGTTAGAACTGCCAGTGCTATGTTGAATGGAACTGGCAAAAGCAGGCATCCTTGTCTTGTTCCTGATCTTTGTTGGAAAGCTTTCTGGCTTTCCAGAAGGCTATGGGCTTCTCATAGATGCTGTCTATCCTGTTAAAGAAGTTCCCTTCTATTCCGAGTTTATTAAGTGTTTTATCATAAAAACGTGCTAGGTTTTGTCAAATTCTTTTTCCACACCAATTGAGATATCAGTGGGTTTCCCCCCTTTATTCTATTATCTGTATGTTACATTGATTGATTTTATGTATGTTGAACCAACCTTCCATTCCTAGTACAAATCCAAGTTGGTTGGGATATATAATCCTTTTAATATGCTACTGGATTCAGATCATTAGTATTTTATAGAGGACTTTTGCATCTATATTAATAAAGCTTATAGTGTTCTTGTGATTTTTTTTGTCTTGCTTTGGTTACAGAGTAATGCTGGTCTCGTGGAATGAATTGTTCCCTCCTCTTCTATACTTTGGGAGAGTTTGAGAAGATTTGATGTTACATAGTGATCTTTTAAAAGCACAATTAGATCCTCTCTCTTTAAAATAAATAAATAAATAAATAAATAATAAAAAAGAAAAAGAGAAGAAGAAGAAGAAAGAAAGAAAGTGTGCCTATGTGGCTCAGTTGGTTGAGCAGCCAACTCTTGATTTTGGCTCAGGTCATGATCTCAGGGTCCTGGGATTGAATCCCACATCAGGCTCTGTGCTCAGTGGGGAGCCTGCTTGAGGATTCTCTCTCTCCCTCTGCCTCTCCCCCTACTGTGTGCCTGTGCACACACACTCTCTCTCTGTCTCTCAAATAAATAAGTAAATCTTTTTTGAAAATTTAAAGCACAATTAGATCACCACGCTCTCACGTTTAAAACCCTGTGCTTATTTCTTATCAAAATTCCTAACATTGCCCACTAGACCCTTGAATGTGTTTGCTCCTCATTTCCTGCTCTGCTCCAGGCACTGCATTTTTCACATTACTTATTCTCAACCAGAAAAAAATCTTAAACCCCTTCACTGCACAAAGGCTGGGAAGCTCTCCTCTGACCCATGAAGCCCTTTACTGCCCCAGGACCTTTGCACATTCTTTCCCTGCTACTTTCTAGATCTCTTCTTGTTCTGTTTTACCCTGCTAAATGTGACTCATCTTTCTGGAAGCCTTCCCCAAATCACCAACCTATATATAGTAGTTTAAGTTTCTTCTGGTTATTCCCTTTCACAATACTCTGAACTTTCTTTATAGCAGTGACCTTTAATGTAACTAATTATTGCTATTGCTGGGGTCTTGGGAGAGGGGTATTATAACTAGTTATTGATGTGATTTTTGGTTTATTCGTGTCTCCCTCATAGACTTTGGGTGCCATGATGGTAGGTGCCATGTCGGTCTTTAGTTTGCTACCAAAAACTCAGTGCTTGGCCAAGTGTCTTTGACACGGTAGGCACTTGATAAATATCTACCCAAAGTATGAAGGATACAGTAGCTTAGAAAATCGAACTGGGAAGCTTTCTGTATTTCTTAAGACGTGAAAAGGTTTAAAGTAATTAAAAATTGTGTGTTCTTTAAATGGTTCAAGCAACATGCTTAAAACACCAATTGAACTCAGAACTAGTCAATTCTAGTAATTCTGTTTTTCTTTTCCAAAAGGTTTTTGAGTTGTATGTAATATTCCCCTACAGTGTTTTCTAGTCTCCCGTACCTCTAATCCCTGCTGCTAAGTATAGTGATTTTGCTCTATTTATTCTTGATTAAGCTTTCCAAACATATATGTGTTTAATATCCCTGCAATTGAAGCTTTTATTTTCTTTTGGATCTAAGCTTTTTTTATTTTATTTTTATTTTTTGTGAGAGTATGTGTGTGTATGAACTTGGTAGGGGCAGAAGGAGAGGAAGAGTGAGAATCCCAGGCAGACTCCACACTCAGCACAGAGCCCAACATGGGGCTCGATCCCATGACCCCAAGATCATGACCCGAGCTGAAATCAAGAGTCAGATGCTCAACTGACTGAGACACCCAGGCGCCCCTTGGGTCTAAGCATTTAAAAAAAAATAGGAGACTTTTAAAAAATTTCTGAGCTATTTTTATATTTAAACTTTTATTATTTACTTTTAGTTGTACAGCCTGATGGTCAGCCTATGTACGTTCTGATTTAACTACAATGTATTGTGACTTAAAATATGGTCACCTATGAAAATATATTATATGAAGAAAGATACAGAGATATAAAGAAAATGTCAATAAATTCCCCCCAAATTTCAGGGTAGGTCTCTTGTTATTAATTTTAGCTGCTACTCAGTGAGACATTTTGAGCTTAAGACTGAGAGAAGCCTACTGAGTATTTCTTTCATAGTTATTTTCTTTAGTTCTCTCCCAAAATTTCTACTTTGAGTATGTCTGGGTGTGTATTAGGGTTTTTTTGTCCATGTCTCTTATTTTTGAAATGAGAGGCAAGTGAAATGAAATGGTGAGACACAACCGTTTAATGACACAACATAAGACAAATTATTCAGCCATTTCTGCCTCAACATCTCCATCTGTAAAATCGGAGTAATACGGCAACTACCTCACATGAAGACTGTTAAATAACAGAAATCCAACCGAGTAAATTTTATTGTATTTGTTTATTATTTTTTTAGAGAGAGAGTGAGCACAAGCAGGGAGGAGGGGAAGAGGGAGAGAGAGAATCCCAAACAGACTCCCCGCTGAACGCGGGGCCCAATGCGGGCTCCATCTCACGACCCTGAGGTCACGACCTGAGCTGAAATCAAGAGTCAGATGCTTACCCAACAGAGCCACCCAGGCGCCCCAAATTTTAAAGATCTAATTGGCTTTGTTGAACAATCCATGAATGGGGCCGCATCCAGCAAGGAGAGGGGAGCTCCAACGTACAAAATAAAACATTTTTATTGATGGGGGGTAGGGCAAGAAAGTTTTTAGCAAGAGAAGAATTGCTGCAGACAAGGTGGCTTTCATCTTCCTTTTTGGGGGATGGAGGGGACCCCCGTGTGGCAGATTCACTGGCACTGGCTGAAAAATTCCTGACTGGCCAGTTACAACTATATTTCTGGGGGAGGCTGAAACTGGAATTAGGTTAGGTGCTAATGCCATTTGGGGCCTGTGGTTTTCTTTTTCACACGACTAAAGGAGTTAATGGAGTGCAGCACTTAGCACCATCCCTGGCATATCATACACACTCAGTAAATGTCACTTTTGGTTTGTGTCTGGGAAGGAGGCATTGCTGGGCCGTTGCTGGTGCCCCCAGGCTGAGAGCAAGAGCAGCGTGGAAGTCTCAGGGAACAGGGGCAGTGATGAAACGTCTTCTACAAGTGGAATGCTTTGGCGGCAAGTAACAGAAAATCAGACTCACAATGCCTTACGCAAAAAAGAGCTTATTTTTTTCATATGCCCAGAACCCTGGAGGTAGACAGTTGTTGGGGTTGACTCAGTTGCTTGACGACGCCATCAGGGTCCCAGGCTGTCTCTATCCCACCGTCGTTAGTGTGTCAGCTCTGGATCTCATACTTGGATTTCCATGGTCCCAAGATAGCCACTCCACCCCCAGCGATTAGGTCTTTGTACCGGAACGGGAGAAAGAATAGGAGCAAAAGGCTTTGTTCTGGCACGGCTTGGTCCTTTCATTCAGGGAGGTGGCCCTCTTTACAAACTCCCCTCTTCTGTCTCATTAGCCTGAATCATCACCTGCTCGTCCAGGAGAATGAACTAGCCATGTTTCAGCTCTAGATCTGAGTCTGGGTCTGGGCTGGGGACCTACCTTTCATGAAACTGAAGCATCTCCATGTCCTCCCGACCAAACTGAGTTGAGCTAGTGGGGAAGAAGATGGAAGGAGACATGTTGTAGGGTAGATATTTGGACACGGTTGGCAGCCTTTCAAGAATGCAGCTATGCAGTTAGTATACAAGAATATCACGAGAGACTTTTTCACCTGCCTGTGTGTTTATTCTCATTCCAGATGTCAGAAATGAGAGGCTTTCTGGCTACACTATGCCCATGATACTCACCTCACTGTTGGGAAACAAAATGTGGCTGATTTGTAATGATTTGTCCTTAGGGATCCATAGCATCTCCAGGACTCACCACTGTCTGGCCTCAAGAGTTGTGTACCTGTTGAGTTTGCTCATTCTGCAATTCATCTAGCCCTCTCCAGCTTGATATCCTCCTTCTTCAGAATCACTTGTGGTCAAAGAATATAGACAAACAATGACATGTCTAAGCAGAGTTGCTCTTTTCATTGAGACCCAGTAGGTAAAAACCAGCTACCTTCATGTCCTTGTCCTGAGACTGGGTCATTTAAGTTGGGTTTACTAGTAAACTTTTTTGGATAAGGTGTAAGAAAGCTCACATGATGCTGGAATCCAGCAAGAAGGGTTTTTTAGAAGTAGTGCACGTGCAAGGATGCAAAATCATTTGTCTGAGTCAGAGTTTATGGGCCTCCTGCTTAGTGCCGTCACCATGCTGAACTTGGTGTGGGTTCTCTGATGAATTGGAGGCTGCAGTTATAGCAGAAGGAATCCTAGATGTGGGGCCAGGAGACTGACACGTGAGTAAGGTTGGCCTCTTAATCTCCCATCTCTGGTTTTCTTGATAGTAAAATAGGCATGATAATATCTACCTCCAGGTGCTATGGTGAAAATTAAATAAGTGGTGTGTGTGAACTTAAGTAGTGCTTGGTACTTAGTGGGCATTCAAAGCGCATGAGATGAATCTGAGTTATTTGAATAAAAGGCAGGCTAAACCCTCATAGGGAGATAACACACATTTAAACAGCTCTAATACATGGTAGAAAGTAATAGATGTCATGCCTAAAACTTTCTGGCCATGCAAGAGTGGTTCAACATGCTAAAATTAATTAGGGGCGCCTGGGTGGCACAGCGGTTAAGTGTCTGCCTTCAGCTCAGGGCGTGATCCCGGCGTTATGGGATCGAGCCCCACATCAGGCTCCTCTGCTATGAGCCTGCTTCTTCCTCTCCCACTCCTCTTGCTTGTGTTCCCTCTCTCGCTGGCTGTCTCTATCTCTGTCAAATAAAAAAATCTTTAAAAAAAATTAAATTAATTAATGAAATCCCTCATATGAACAGCTAAATAAGAATAATCACATGAACCTATCAATAGATGCAGAAACAGCATTTAATAGGTTTCAACATCCATTCAGCATAAAAGCTCTTAGCAAACTAGAAGGGAAATAGAAAGGAACGCTCAGAAATAGAAAGAAACACGTTTCACCTGAAACCAAAGGTAAATCTCAACAGGTATTATTGCATTTACATGACATTCTGGAAAAGACAAAACTGTAGTAATGGGTCAGTGGTCTCCTGGGGTCAGGGGTGGGATGCGGGGATGGTATGACTGATAAGGAACATGTGCAAAAACCTGCAGCTAACATCATACCTAATGGTGAAAGATTGAATGCTTTTCCAATAATCAGGGAGAACATTCCTACTCAATATTGTACTGGAAGTTCTAGCACATGCAATAAAGTAGGAAAAATAAATTAAAGTCATTCAAGTTGGAAAGGAAGAAATAAAACTATCTGTATTCATAAATGATATGATTGCCTACATAAAAAAAATCCAAAGGATCTATTTTTAAAAAAAAAAAAAAGCTCTTGGAACTAATAAATGAGTTCAGCAAGATCACAAGATACAAGATCAACTTAAAAAAAAAAAACTGTTCTATTTCCATACACTAGCAACAAACAATTAGAAACCAAAATTTAACAAGCAGCCTCATTTATATACTCCTTTCTAAATGAGATAGTTAGGCATAAATATAATAAAATATGTACAGATCCTGTGCATATCCTGTACATTTCTAAAAGAATCTCATAGATTCCTTTTGAAAAACTAAATAAATGGAGAGACATACTTGGTTCATGAATTGGGAGACTGAATATAGTTAAGATGTCATCTCTTCTCACATTGATCTATAGATTTAATGCCATCCCTCTCAAAATCCAACCAGGATCTTTTTAGATGTCAACAAGCCTATTCTAAAATTTTTATGGAAAAGCAAAGGAACCAGAAGAGCAAAAACAATTTTGAAAAAGAGGAACCAAGTGGGAGGAGTCACATTACACAGATCAAGACGGGGTGATATTTGCAAATGGACAGCATATTGATCAGTGGAACAACAGAGGGAGTCCAGGGATATATCCATGCAAAAGAGAGTCAACTGATTTTTGACCAAGGTAATTCACCGACGGAAGGACAGCAGTTTCAACAAATGGTGCTCTAACAGTTGGACGTCCATATGCAAAAAAAAAAAAAAAAAGTGAACCGCAATCCAAATCTCATCCCATCTCCAAATATTAAATCAACAGGGATCACGTATAAATGTTAAACTATAGACCTGTTAGAAGAAACCTCTTAGAAGAAACTATAGTAGCAAATCTTCATATCAGGCAAAGAGCTCTTAGACAACCAAAAAGCACAACCCATTTTTAAAAAATCAACAAGGTGGACATAAATGTAAAACTTTTGTTCTGGTGGGGACATCCTCAGTAGAATGAGAAGACAAGACACACACTTGGAGAAAATACTTACAAATCATAGATCCAAGAAAGGACTTATATCAAGAAATACAAAGAATTTCCAAAATTCAACAATAAGAAAGCAACAATCCAATAAAAAAGGAGCAGAAGTCACTTCATCAAAGAGGATACATGGATGGCAAATAAACACATGAAAAAACTTTCAACATCATGAGTTGTTAGGAAAATGCAAATTAAGACCACAGTGAGATACCATCATGTACCGACAATGCCAAGTGTGGACAAGGACATGGAGCCTCTGGAACCCTCCTGCTTTGCTGGCCAGACTGCGAAATGGTCCAGCCACTCTGGAAACCGTGGGGAAGTTTCTTACAAAGGTGAACATACTCTTAGCAAATGACCAAGCTATTCCACCCTTGGGCGTTTATCCCAGAGAAATGAAAACATATGTTCACACAAAAAACCTATACGTGAATGTTCATAATAGCATTATTCATAATCACCAAAAGCTGGGAAAAAAAAACCCAAATGTTCTTCAATGGGTGAATGGATAAAGAAGTTTGTTGGAATGTTCGTCAGCAGTGAAAAAGGAATTTTTTTTTTTTTTTAGAGAGAGAGAGCATGTGCACATGAGGGGGAGGGGCAGAGGGAGAGGGAGAGAAAGAATCTTAAGCGCTAAGCGTGGAGACTGATGTGGGAATCGATCTCACAACCCTGAGATCATGACTTGAGCCGAAATTAACAGTCAGATGCTTAACCTACTGAGTCACCCAGGCGCCCCAAAAGGAACGCACTATTAGTGCACACAACAACTTTGATGAATCTTAAATGTACGATGTTAAGGGAGAGAAACCAGTTTCAAAAAGTTACTTACGTGCTGTGTGATTCCATTTATACCACATTCTGGAGAAGGCAAAACTAGTGATGGTGAACAGATCGGTGGTCATGGGGATTAGACGTAGGGGGCCGGCCTGACTGCAAGGGGATTGCGTGAAGGACTTTGGGAAGTGTTTTTTGGGGAGTTGGCCTTTATCCCATTAAGTGGTAGCAATTTTAAGAATTTGCATGTCTCGGGGCGCCTGGGTGGCAAAGCGGTTAGGCGTCTGCCTTCGGCTCAGGGCGTGATCCCAGCGTTATGGGATCGAGCCCCACATCAGGCTCCTCTGCTATGAGCCTGCTTCTTCCTCTCCCACTCTCCCTGCTTGTGTTCCCTCTCTCTCTGGCTGTCTCTATCTCTGTCAAGTAAATAAATAAAATATTTAAAAAAAAAAAAAAGAATTTGCATGTCTCATAAAACTCCTAGAATGGCACACTAAAAAAAAAAAAAAAAAAACAACCAGAATTTTATTGTGTTTAAATTTTTAAAACTCTTTCCAGAATTTGAACCAAGAGAAGGCAAGTGGCCACAGGGCATTGGGCCCTTGCGTGCCTGCTGCTGACTCACCTTCCAAAGTGGGGGTTTTGGTGCTGGTTTGGTGGAGCATTCAAGCCTCTCCGGTTTCAGCTCCCTTTAAATGTGGGGTTCGTTTGCTGCCTGGAACCGAAATGGCACATGGTTAAGTGTTTTCACATGGGCACTGCTTCTAGACTCTAATGGGTTTCAGGGAAACGCCGTAGGTGGGTAGGGGTGCGGATGTGCGGACCAGCTGCCTCCAGCGGAGGACGGCAGGCCACACAGGCCCAAGTCAATGCCGCGGCACACACCAGACTCCATGGGGACCACACAAATGCACGAGCCTGCTTCGAATCTTTGGAAGGAAACAGAGAAGCCGCCTGGGGTGCTGGAAACATCCGTGGCCTGGAGACGGGAAGGCTTGGGGTGATGGCGGGTCTCCCTGGCTTGTAAAATAGGAAAAAGGGGGGCAGAATAGACCAGGGGTTCTCCAACTGGGCTCTGCCCACGTCTGGAAGTGGGAGGGGTTGGGGGGGTGTGGTGAAGAGGATGCTGGGAGTCAGGCCTATGTTCCTTGCGCCAGGCGACAGCCAGAGCTGTTTTACTCTGAATCTTTTATAAACTGAGCATCTGCAAGATGCCTTCTATTTAAAGAGTGGTTTCTGCTGCTTTAAACAAGGTTGAATCACCACAGGACCAGATGATCTGGAAGGTTTTCTTGGGGGCCTCGTGATTCCCTGAGTCAGCTAGAAGCGCACTCCTGCTCCCCCCTGCCCCCCCCGGAGAGGCTCAAGCTGTTCTCCTGGATTCATGAAGGCTTCACTATAGAAAAGTGCTTCTGACATGCCTAGGGCTAGAAAGTTTCTCAAAAGAAGCTCCAAGGGATTTAAGTGGACATTTTAAGTCATGTGGAGGCGAGGGTCAATTAAAAAAAAAAAAAGTTCCCATCTAAATTTGCAAACTTGTTGGTACAAACAAGTCAAAGGCAATTTTCTTCACAGAATTAGCAGCATGGAGGATCTTGGGTTATCCTTTTGTGCTTATATGTCTCTTCATCTTTCTTTTTTTTAAAAGAATTTGTTTATTTGAGAAAGAGAGAGAGAGCACGAGCAGAGGAAAGGGCAGAGGAAGAAGCAGACTCCCCACT